>NC_056741.1:1867250389-1867302646 GCF_019279795.1 Protopterus annectens | reverse complement strand
TTTGAGTCTTGATGAACTTCCTTCTTCCAGTGTACCCGATCCTCTCGCCACTAGGGGGCACCATACACCCATTGATTCTCACTGTAAAGTTTAAACAAAAAAGACCTGCAGTAAATCCTCTAACCAGCCTCATGCCTTATGTATTGTATCTCTGACCTACACTACAGATTCTGTAGACTTTTCCACCTCTTTCTCATTTTTTCGCTCCAATAATGCCATATCTATATTTTTGCAGTTTTTGAAATAAGAATGTTCTAAAATGCATACCTTCTCCCTGGCAGTAGCACCTTTCCAACTTCAGGTAATTTATTGTTTTTCTGTGACTGTTTCTTGTCTCTTCCCAGAATGTAGATCTGAGTCCTGACGAACCTTCTTTTTCCAGTGTACCACCCTCCTCTCGCTACTAGGTGGCATCATACACCCATTGATTGTGACTGTAAAGTTTAAAACAAACAAAAAAAAAACCTCCTGTAAATCCTCTAACCAGCTTCATGCCATGCGTATTGTATTTATAATTCTCTCTGACCTACACTACAGATTCTGTAGACTTTTCCACCTCTTTCTCATTTTTTCCCTCCAATAATCCCATATCTATACTTTTGCAGTTTTTGAAATAAAAAAGTTCTAAACTGCATACCTTCTACCTGGCTGTATCACCTTTCCTACTTCAGGTTATTTATTGTTTTTCTGGACTTTTTCTTTCCTCTTCCCACTCTGTAGATTTGAGTCTCAACAAATCTTCTTCTTTCAGTGTACCACCCTCCTCTCACCACTAGGTGGCAGCATAAACCCATTGATTGTGATTGTAAAGTGTAAATCAAGAAAGACCTACAGTAAATTCTCTAACCAGCCTCATACCTTGTATATTGTATTTATAATACTCCCTGCCCTACACTACAGATTCTGTGGACTTTTCCACCTCTTTCTCATTTTTTCCCTCCAATAACCTTTCAATTTTTGAAATAAGAAAGATCTAAACTGCATACCTTCTCCATGGCTGTAGTACCTTTCCAACTTGATGTCACTGATGGTATTTCAGGACTTTTTCTTGCTCTTCCCGCAATGTAGATTCGAGTCTCGATGGAACTTTTTCTTCCAGTGTACCACCGTCCTCTAGTCACTGGGAGGTAGCATAACCCATTGATTGTGACTGTAAAGTTTAAAACAAAAAAGCAAAAGTAAATTAAGGCACCAAAGTTACACACTGGAAATCAGTCACAGTACTTTATTGCAGAAAACAAACGGTAAGCGCTTTCACAACTTGATGTTGCTTCATCAGACCACATCACTACAACTGATGCTTGGTTAAATACTAAGACAATTAGTATGACATCACAATTTAAAGAAATATTTCCCCACAGACATAAAAACATATACCAATATCTATAAGAAAAATTACATAAAAGATATAGAAAAGTATATATATATATATATATATATATATATATATATATATACACAATAAAAGGGATATTTTAAATATTTAAAAAAGGGGAGATGTCATCCCTAATGGTTATTGGTAATAATCATTAATATATATATATATATATATATATATATATATATATATATATATATATATATATATATATACATATACACACACATTTGTGCACATATAACCATAATAATACAATAAAAAACTCATACTTAGTGTTTAAGGTGCCTTGCCTTAAGGTAAGGAACTAATGAGGTACAACCATTCAAACCACGATATCTATCTGCTTGTAACTTGGTGATCCATTGTTGTTTTAATTCTTCAGTGTGGTTTTCTATATCACCACCTCTATTTGTCCTTACTATCTGTTGTAAGATTAAAAATTTAAAACAATGACTACTGTCCGTATTCAGGACATGATTAGCTAGAGCATTTGATTGCTTCTGGTTCCGTATGTCCCTTATATGTTCTAACATTCTTTCTTTAAAGCTCCTATTTGTTTTGCCTACATAATAAGCATGGCATACTTGGCAAAAAAAAATAAACAACATTGGAACTTTTACAATAATAATAATTCTTCATATAAAGTTTAAAACATTTCACAGGATGACTGTACTCATTTTTAGTGTAGACATGCTAACAAGCAGCACAATTCCTGCACGGAAAAGTGCCCTGTCTGTTTGAGAAATTCTTTCTAAACAACTGATGTTCTCTATTACAGAGCTGCTGCTTTAAAGACACATTATTTCTAAAACTGAAGTTTGGGGTGTCACCAACTGTGGAAACCAGACCTGATATTTCATGTAGTAAGTGCAAATTCCTTTTTAATAATTTCCGTATACTTATTGAAGTCACTTGCAAATCTAAAAACTATTCTAAACTTATTTCTATCAATACTTATATCATAAGATGTACTTGTATCAGCACCATAAGAGCTCAAGTATGGTTTACATCTTGTAGATCTCAATTTACATGCATCTGCTATCACTCTAGCAATTTCTGAGCTAGAATAGCCTCTTGTTTAAAATTCATCTTGCAATTTATTTAAAGCAACTACTGCCTCTTCATCATTATTATGTAGGTGTAGAGTTCTATAGACTTGTCCTTTAAGGACATTTCTAGGTATGTGTCTCGGGTGCATGCTTGACCTGTGAAGGCAGGCATTAGTTCTTGTGGGTTTGTGATAAATACTAGTTCTTATCTGCTTTAAGTCAGTATGGGTGACACTCACATCCAAAAGGTCAACACATGTATCAGAAAAAGTAAAGGTAAACTTCAAAAAGTCTGTAGTACTATGCAAGTAATCAATGAAATTACTGATATTTCCACCATGCCCTTTCCACAAGACAAAAACATCATCCACGAAACGTACGTACCAGAGAATATAGCCAAAAAATGGATTAACATCTGACAAAACATATTGTTCTTCCCATCGTACTAATGACAGATTGGCGTAGCTGTTAGCACATGAAGTGCCTATAGCTATGCCAATCTTCTGTAGAAAACATTGATCCTGAAAGGTTACAATGTTATTTTCAAGTATAATCTCCAATAGTGCACAGACTAGCATAATCTTATTAGTAGTCAGCTTCTTATTCATATCGAGGAATTCTCTTATTTTTTCAATTCCTCAAACATTTGGAATACTAGTAAAAAGAGATTTAATGTCCATGGTACGGAATACAAAATCTTCATCATTATCAATGGTTTCCATTCTATTTTGCAACCGCTGTAAAAACATTTTTGTATCTCTAAGAAATGTATAACAGCTATCCAAGAACTCATGTAAAATACCTTCTACATAAATAGATAGGGGCTCAGTGCACCATCCTGCTCCTGATACGATGGAGCATAAAGGAGGAACCATGGGATGTTTATGGATTTTAGGGAGTCCATAAATCCTAGGAACTGGAGGTTTTTGTACTGAAAAATAATTGCATAAGGATTCATCAATTAGTCCTGTAATCAATAAATCAAACACTAAAAAGGACACTTTATCAATGATAGCTATTACAGCTGTTTTTGTCAGCATTTGATAGGTACAAGTATCTAATAGCAAAACCTTCATCTGGTTAACATATAAATCTTTGTCCATTAATACAATTTTACCACCTTTATCTGCTTGTTTAATAATAAGGGAATGTATATCCTGCAATTCATGTAGAGCCCTATATTCTTCTGCATTTAAATTGTGAAAGGTGCAGCCTTGCATATCAGGAGTATAAGCATCATTAAAAGCATTTTCACATATATCTAAAAATCTTTGAATGCCTGGAGGGGTAGGAGGTACAAAAGTGCTAGGTTTCTTTATATATTTACATTGACATTTTCATTGTTACAAAACATGCATTTTAACGATAAATTCCTACCAAGCAATTTCAAGTCTGTTAACATTTCAGTTAAATCTGCCTTCCTGGCAGGTATAAAAGACAAACCATTCTTAAGCAAACTGTTTTGTTCATTAGTTAGAGTAAAGGAAGAAATGTTAACAATAAGATCAGTCAAGTCTCTGATTTTTTTCTGGACTTTTTCTTGGCTCTTCCCATTCTGAAGATTCGAGCTTCGACGAACCTTCTTTTTCCTGTGTACTGCCCTCTTTTCACCACTATGTGGCATCATATACCCATTGATTTTGAGTGTAAAGTTTAAAAAAAAGACCTGCAGTAAATCCACTAACCAGCCTCATGCCTTATGATTTCAATTTATAGTTCTCTCTTCCCTACACTACAGATTCTGTACACTTTTCTAACTCTATCTCATTCTTTCCCTCTAACAATCCCATATGTATACCTTTGCAATTTTTGAAATAAGAAAGTTCTAAACTGCATACCTTCTCCGTGGCTGTAGAACCTTTCCAACTTCAGGTCACTGATTGTTTTTCTGTACTTTTTCTTGGCTCTTCCTGGTCTGTAGATTGAAGTCTCAATGAAACTTCTTCTTCCAGTGTACCACCCTCCTCTCACCACTAGGTGGCAGCACACATCCATTGATTGAGACTGTAAAGTTTAAAACAAAAATACCTGCAAAAAATCCTCTATCCACCCTCATGCCTTACGTATTGTATTTATAATTCTCTCTGCCCTACAGTACAGATTCTGTTGACATTTTCACTTCTTTCTTATTTTTTCCCTCCAATAATCCCATATGTATACCTTTGCAATTTTTGAAACAAGAAAGTTCTAAACTGCATATATTCTCCCTGGCTGTAGCATCTTTCCATCTTCAAGTCATTGGTTATTTTTCTGGATGTTTTCTTGGCTCTTCTCACTCTGTAGATTCAAGTCTCAATGAACCTTCTTCTTCTAGTGTACCATCCTCCTCTCCTCACTAGGTGGAACCATACACCCATTGCTTGTGACTGCAAAGTTTAAAACAAAAAACATCTGTAATAAATCCTGTAACTAGTCTTGTGCCTTACGTATAGTATTTATAATTCTCTCTGCTTTACAGTACAGATTCCATGGACTTTTCCACCTCTTTCTAATTTTTTCCCGTGAATAATCCCATATGTATACTTTGGCAATTTTTGAAATAATAAAGTTTAAACTGCATACCTTCTCCCTGGGTGGAGCACCATTCCAACTTCAGGTCACTGAATGTTTTTCTGTACCTTTTCTTGGCTCTTCCAGGTCTGTAGATTCGAGTCTCAATGAACCTTCTTCATCCAGTGCACCACACTCCTCTCGCCACTAGGTGGCAGCATACACACATTAGACTGTAAAGTCTACAACAAAAAAGACCTGCCATAAATCCTCTAACAAACCTCATGCCATACATACACCGGGATTCATGAACCTTGCGCCAGGCGCACGCATAGCGTAGGCGTTACAATGCCAAATATGGCCGCCGAGCGATTCATGTACGATCCAATCCCACGTGCACTACCGGCGTGCGCCGGATCTGCACAGCCCCCGGCGTAGGTATGCTAAACACCCCATGTGCGGTGTTGCACCATGCAAATGAAGGCATATAGCGATTCACAAAGTGGCGCAGGTGTAACATAAGCCCACGGCAATGTAAACCAAAAAAAAACGGTTTACATTTTCCCAAACATAACATAGGAGTAACGGAAGAGTGTCAGACCCAGGTATCACACTGGTACCATATGCCAATGGCAAAATACACAGACAATGTCAAAAGAAAACATGCACAACATGTAAATAACAACTTAAATGGCATGTCCACAGCAACTCACAGCAGAACCCTAGGACATGTTTGCGGAAGGTGCAAAACAATGAAATAATATAACAATGTTATAAAACAGCAGCGTAATACACAGCAGGTTCACAGCATAATACACCATGGTATGCATGGAATGCCACAACCACGGTGCAAGGGTTGCCAAGGACTCGCGGCAGTGTTCGGCGTGGTAACTATGAATTAGTAGTCAATGCCATGCAAATGAGGCAGATAATACTGAATCGCAAATCCCCCACTGGCGTAAGGCTGTACCAAACGGCGCAGTGGTAATACACCGAGGAGTGGCTCAGAGGGAATACATGTCATCTGCAGAGGGGTGTGCCACCGTAGTAGGAAGCACATTGGAGCACAGCAAACCTGGGCTGTACATCGCAAATCACAGCTGCAGGACCGGGGTGTGGGGTAATAGTTCAGCTGAGAGCACACAATGCGCGCAGAAGTGCATGTGTACGAGGATGCCTATGTCCCCTTAACCTAGTCATGTGACGCTCGCCCCGCAGACAACATCGGAAACAGGAAGGTGATGTTAAGAATAGGAGGAAATGCGGAAGAAGTGTAATTGGAGTACTAATGAGCAATCAACACTAATCAACCCACGAAGGCCAATCGGCGGCAGCTGACAACTCTGCAAGCAGAAACCTGCAAAATGGGATAGGGGAGGCATATGAATGCAAAGAAAGTAGGGGAGGTAGCAGATTGCAAAGATAGAAGACCTGACACAGCAGAGCAAAGCAGACAGGCAGCACAATGGCGGCAGCACACAAAACGCATGATAAGCCATGTCCCAGAAAGTACACATGACAGTGCTCTGCAGGATGCATGCCAGAAAATAGTAGGTGCAACATGCAGAAATAGTAAGGGAAGATCGAAAGGTAATCCATGGCAGGCAAGAGTAATGCAACACCAAAGGCAACAGTGTTGTAGTTCCATCGGTAAAACACGGAAGATAACCCCCAGATACGGCCGTACAAACACACCCTATGACATCATCGGTGTGCACAACACAATAGTATAAAGTGTGAATGCACACAACACACAGCCGTGTATTCCCAAACGCCGCACCATAGGTGTAAACACACGGGGAACTTTTAAAATGTACATGTTGGGTGCTGCCGTGTCTGTGATCCATCAGCATGTGTTAGAGACAGACGGTGTTGTTGAGGAGGGTGCCGACAACCACCGTAGGCCTCAGAGGAGAAGGAGAGTGTTCAGACCAAGGGTAACCTACCAGGGGCTACAAGACCTGGAGATAGTAGAGCGTTACAGGGTGGACAGGGACACGTTACAGCAAATAGTGGAGCTGTGCTGGCCATGCCTGAGAACAAGAAACAACAGAGGGGAACCCATCCCAGTGGACACAAAGGTATGTGTAAGCTTGCGAATACTGGCCACAGGTACCTTTCAAAGGCCAACTGGAGATATAATGGGCATCTCACAGGCATCAGCATCCAGGGTACTACACCAGTTCCTGGATGCCATGTTACCACATGCCAATGAGCATATATACTTCCCCAGATCTCAGGAGGATTTGGCTAGCAATATGCACGACTTCCACCATGTGGCACAATACCCGGAGGTACTGGGTGCGATAGACTGTACACACATACAAATCAAGTCACCACTTGGCGAGCAGGGTAGACGCTACATAAACCGCAAGGGATTCCCCTCCATCAATTGCCAGGTCATGTGCAATGCTCAGGGCATTATCATGGATGTGTGTGCTGGCAGCCCTGGAAGCTACCATGACTCCCATATCTGGCATGCCTCACAGCTTTATCAGGTATTTGCCAGGGGGGACATCCCACAAGGCCATCTCGTGGGGGATGCTGGCTATGCACTGGAGCCATGGATGATGACTCCCATCAGAAATGCACACACACACATGCAAGAATGCCATAATGAGGCACACGCACAAACCAGAATAATCATAGAGCGTGTGTTCGGGATGCTGAAATCACGGTTCCAGTGCTGGATACATCTGGTGGAGCCTTGCAGTACTCCCCAGGCACATGTGCCCACATATTCATAGTATGTGCCATGCTACATAATATGATCCTGCAGAAGCAGCTTCTGCAGGGACATAACGGTGAAGGGCCACAAAGCCCACCACAACTGCCAAGGCCAGTCCAGGCACAGAGGGTTCCAGACCAGGAACACACTGTGCCAGCCCCAGTAGGAAGATGGAGGCATACCCAATATGTCTACGCCTTAGCAAAGAGGGAACGTATAACACATACTCTGACAGCGTAGGCCCCATGGACTGACACCTCCCTACCTGCACACACAGTGAAATGGACGGCACACAAACATGACCACCTGTAAAGTGTACTGTATGGGTGGCCTCATGTGTGGCTCCAACATAGGCAGCCCCCAAACACTGTACACCCAACAGCCAGTGGAGCATGTAACGCCAACACCTAAACAGTACGCGGGTCCTACAGCATACGGCGTTGCTGTATGCCTTCCACGTCCACCGCAAGATGTATACATATAAATATATATATATATATATATATATATATATATATATATATGTGTGTGTGTATAGATATATATATGTAGATAGATATAGTTATATCTATATAGAAATATATGTACACATATACATATATATACTACAGTTAAGACAGGGAATTAGAGGGATATAAGGTGACTGAGATGTAATCCTCGATATCTGTACATAGTATACATAGTGAAACAACAACTTGAACATCCGGGAGGTTCAACATAACAGGATACCTCCAACCATGGAACGGGTAACATACCGATATGCATAACCGCGAGGTGGAAAGATCACCAGACCACAGTACTGTAACAGTACATGCGCGTGTAATAGTATGATGATATGAAGGGAGAGGTAGACACCGCCGCCGGTGTTGCAGTCCACGTAGGTACTGTGTGCAACCGTCCCCGTGAGTGCCGTAGTATGTGTACGTGTGCGGTGAGGGTGCCGTGTGCATCGCTGTGTGAGTGTAATGTGTGTGCGTCTGCAACATGTGTATGTTGGTGCCACGTGAGAGGCAGAGCGGAATATTAGGTGTAGGCATATGGTAAACTAGCCTCAGGCATATGTACACTACTAGTCCCAAAGTAGTAGTGACAGCCCCACCCTGGCTAGGTGTGTCGTGACATAGAACGATACAAAGTGAATATGTCCCAGATGGTAGCACAGGAATATACACCATATGAAATGGAAAGGACGTATGTAATAGTCATGCCTGTATGTACGACACCGATATGTTAATAGCAATAAGATACATCGGCAAAGTCACACAGCAATAGGTATGTACCGCGGACATACATATGTGCTACCCCAGTACTGAACGTGGCCACGTGCCGGCCCATAAACACCGCTGTGTGTTCTACAAGTGTCAAACAATCAATTCCCATCTGAATATGTGGCACCCACTGGCAAACAGGCTATCCCAACAACAGGACCACAATGACTGCAAATATCTGGGACAGAATGACAAGGGATAGTTGTCACGTACACACAACTGCTGATATACCACAGATGTTACGGAGGTATACATGCATCAAGCTCACCTGCAGGCGATACCGACACCACATGACAACAGCCCAACCTACAATCGCATAACAAAAGACAATTAACTGTCAACTCTCCAAGTAGGGACTGAGCACACGGACAACTATACTGGTTATGTAGAGATGCAAGGCCCACAAACCATATCCGTGACGTACAACCACCAACATCCCCCACTGTACATAATAAAGGAATCAAAACTGTAACAGCAGCACAAACATACAGTCGGTCAATGACATCTGCATAACCACAACATATCGCGTGGGGGACACAATTAAAGGCGGCTGCATAATTGCATGCATTGTAGAAATGCAAACAATAGCCTAGTTACAGTTTGGAATGCAATACTCCATTATTATACGTCGGCAGGACAGGTACACCCACTTGTTGAAACAAATACTACACCTGTCACACACAATCCATGGGTGACATGAATGCAGACCATACTAGTTCCCATGCATAGCAGATGCAGTCACACATAACATAAGACAATACAGACCATCCCCACGAAGGTAGGGCGAATATCCAACGCCCAGGTGGAGAATCCAATTATACCCCAGTATTGACGCGTAATTACCGAATGGAGTAGATGCACAGGTGATATGCACGTAATTACTCACGTACACATAGCCGCTGATATACCACAGAAGTTACAGGGGTATACATGCAGCAAGGCCACGTGCAGATGATATTGGAATCAATTAACAACAGCCCAAGCTACACTCCCATAACAAAAGACTATTAACTGTTAACCCTCCAGGTAGGGATGGAGCACACAGACAACTATACTGTCTATGTAGAGATGCAAGGCCCACAACCCGTATCCGTCACGTACAACCACCGATATCCCCCACCGTAGATATTAAAGGAATACAAACCGTAATAGCAGCACAAACATACAGTCAGTCAATGACATCTGCATAACCACAACATCTCGTGTGGGAGACACAATTAAAGGCGGATGCATACTTGCATGCATTGTATAAAGGAATACAACAGCCATGTTACAGTTTTGAATGCAATACTCCGTTATCATTTGCCGTCAGGACAGGGACACCCACATGTCGAACCAAATACTACACCCTACACACACAATTCACGGGTAACATTACTTCGAAATATACCTGTCGCCATGCATAGCGGTTGCAGTTACACATAACATAACACAATACAGACCATCTCCATGAAGGTAGGGCAAATAGCCAACGCCCAGGTGAGGAATCCAATTATACCCCAGTATCGACTCGTAATTTCCGAATGGAGTAGATGCACAGGTGATATGCACGTAATTACTCACTGAGGAACAGCAATTGGTGGGATGATTTCACATGTTGCAGGTATCGAGGGATATAAGGATGACTCTCAGGATATTCAAACCTTATGCTCATACCGAACCAGCAGTGTACAACCGAAAGCGAAAGAAAACGGAAAAATGATACACAGAACGAAACACCGACAAGGTATGTAGAACACATGATTTGTACGGTTGTGTAACGCATGATGTGTATGACGAAGCTGTACTGTATGTGAATGGTGGTTGTAATTAATTACACTTGTCCATAATGCAGAAAGTGGTGAAAGGTAGTTATGTAGTGATATCCCGCTGAGCATACCAACGCTTGCGGACACCGTGTGTACAGCAGTGGGACATCATGTACACAGTGGAGAAACCACAAGGGATGCCACAGGGGGGCATTAGAGAGAACAATGCCATACCACACGCCGTTGCTGGCAGTGGATGTCCAACAAGGAAGTGCCATAGCAGGGGATAGGACATGTATGCATACTGTCATAGCACGCATGTGTATGGGCATATACCGTTGATGTCATACGGAAGATGCGGCCGACGTGCAAGTATGCCCTGCATTAGGGGATACTATGTGAAATATGTGTAATGTAAAGCTGTCTAGGTAGATATGACAGATATCATACAAAGTATCACAGGCATATCATGCCTAACACAGGTATCGCCTATTGGTATGTACAATAACAGGATACATATGGCCTGTAGGTATGTGACAGAGTAGTAGCATGATAGCTAGCCAAAATGGAAGGGACACCAAGTAACCATGCCCAAAGGACCTGTAGCAGCTGCACAGGTGCACAGTGGGCAACAATGCGGTCTGGCAGGTCCATGTGTAAACACATGTGCAGTGTACACAGTAGTGTCACCTCCCCATGGTAGTGTCCTGTGAACAGCAGAGGCAGGTGTCAACTGCACGTCTACACAGTACCGCTGCTGTGGTGGTACCAGGACTACGTGTCAATCAAACAGCAAGGGAGGTATCACATGAACAGTGCTACTGTGTGTCCCTGCGGGATGTGCACAGGACCTATGTTCCACAGCATGGTGTGTGTTGTGTTTGTGGAAGTAACACAGAAGCCCAGCCCATGCAGTGTGGCGTGTGTGCACATATCCAGGAGCAGTCCATTCACACTGCCCACCGCAGATGTCATGTATGAGGAGTATATGCATCAGTAATGTGGAGGACATGGGCCGTGTCAGAGCAGAAGACACCCCTGAGTATGTGGTATGCAGATGTGTACAGATGTGTTGTCCGTATGTCAGCCGGATATGTAAACCGTCTGAGCCTGGTAAACATCGTGGCATGACAATGTTGTGCCATGTACAGCTGTAGCTGTTGTTGAAGGTACACCATAAATGTGGTATTGTACCCTTGACTGTGTGTAGATGTGTGTATTTCACAGGTACAATGGCTACCTATGTACCAGCATCACACACAGTACAGATAGGTGTGGCCTTGCAGAAGGGTATCCATGCCACAGTGGAATACAGTAACCCCAGGACTGTGTGTGGCATATGTGTGCACAGCAACCATGTACAATGTGATATGTATGTACGGGACCAGTATCCATGTGATAGTCAGTGGGTGAATGTTGTTATGCAAAGGTGATGTGCATGCACCATGTGTCATGCATCCTGATGCCATGATACTCATATGATGTATCCGCCACACTGACACCCATATGGTTGGTATCGGTATGAGCTGGTGGAGCAATAATGGCGCTTGGTATGTAGGCGTGGGATATCTAGGCATGGACAGTACTCTGTGACAGCATGTTCTGTATGTAAGCATATAGTGAACATGAGGGGCCCCATGACTGAGGACTGTGTAATGCCATATGTACCTGACATGTAGTAGGTACTATGGTATGCTCGCACCACTGTGTGTCCTGTCCATGAGCCACATAGCACAACATCCTGACACACAGGGTATGATGTGCAGGTGGATGTGTAAGTTGCCATTATCAGAACGTGGAATGGTGCTGAAGGGCAATGTGAGGACAACGTCTGACGTGTCGGCCTCCGTACCACCCCAACCACCCATGCAACGGTATGACAGGTGGCCAGCATGTGTATGTGCCGTGCTGTGGCATACACAAGCCCAACGCGGGTGCTAGGAAAGGCCTGGAGGCCATCAATGTGTGTGGGAATCACGTTCGTGAGGATGTGCCCCATTGCCATGCAGAATGGTCCAGTCATGGGTGTATGACTACAGTCCCACGCGTGCAATGCAGTGCCACCCGTGGGTTGTGCGAGAAATGCCGCTGTGCGGCGGTCAGAGCACACAATGTCTGACAACAGGCTAGCAGTGAATATAGTGGCCTGGTGCGGAGACATATACCGAACAGGTTTGTGGGACATTACAGGCAGGGACATCGGAAGGTGACATCGGGCCAGCATCCCAGGACATATTGTGTGCATGTCAGTACCATGTATGTGTCCACAGGGACACTATGATGTCCATGTACGGATTGCGACCCTGTAGTGAGTGAAAGGGTATATTGTCAGTAAGTACACCATCGCCTGGCACATTGCCAACATTAGCTCGGTCTGCAATGCCTGGGTAACTATTGTATGTGACATCAGATGTGGATGTAGCCAAACAATACAGACATACCACCACAATGCCGGAGGCCCCACACCGCAATGTGCGGCAGTCATGTTTAGGTAGCTAGCCTTGGAGTATGTGATGATGGACCTCGAGGACCCACCATGGCTGACAAGTGATGCACCCCACACATGTGAATGTACACCACTGTGCAACAGCCTTCACATGTGGTTGTACATCATATGTGCATGGAACATGACCACCACAGTGGCGTCTGTGAACAGGTCAGTACCGCCATGTCTCTGTGTGGAATAGCATGGTTTCTGCAATTGTGTACATGCTACGGAAGCATACTGTGGTATGTGTCAGCATATGTATGTGCACTGTCCATCTGCTGGGGTGTCATGCCATTAACAACTGCTGTCAGCAGACGACTGTAGTAGTGGTTGTAGTACACATGTTCCGTGTATGCTGCGATGGGTGTGTTTCCAGGGTGTGGCTAGCAGGGCCGTGTAGCATATGTGTGTAATCCACCAAAGAGGGGATAACCCCAGGTGCGTCACACCAGTCACATGGAGGTATTGTGCATGCTAAGGGTAGTGTAGGTATGGTATGTGTTGTGTAATGTGTCATCCAGTTGAGCGGAGTGCATGACTCAAGCATGTGTAGATACATGGGTGTCTATTCCAGGGAAGTGTGGGTTGCTGTCAGCACATGGCAGTATTAGCTGTCTGAGGCCCAATGTACAGTATAACAACACAGACGGTATGTAACCTGTGGTGTACAATGTCGACTCTGTTGCGTGTTACAATGTGTATAGCGGTCACAAACACGGGTATCTGCACATGGAGCAGCTATGATGCATTGTGTTAGGCAACTATCCAGGATGTGTGCAAAACACTGTGTGATGTGTGAACCCCTCACCTGTGGGTGTTCCAGTCCAGGTATGTGCCTGGGAGGTACGATCCATGTACAATCCGTACTCGCAGGCATGCTGCGCAGAGCATGGAGGCAGGTCCCAGTCACCGCAGAGATATGTGAGTGGTGCAATAGTGTGTGTGCCTCGCTTGTGTGCAGCACAGTGGAAGATGCAAGCATTGTCCCACATGACCCCATGCCGTGCCTGCCTGTTACAGCCCTGCCGGAGACAGTTATGTGAAACTGCCACAGAGGCAGTATAGCATGTGAAGATGTACATGTGTGCTCCACACCCCAGGCCGATGGCTGCAGGTCATGAGTGCCACAGCAATGTGGTCGACCAGGACCGTCATAGCGGTCAGATACCACATGCCTGTACAATAACAGTAGGAGCATAGGCAACAGTTGCAGTGACACAGTAGGTCGCTGTACAGTGTCCCTGTGTCCAGACCATTGCCTATTGTACACTTGGCTAGACATACACCCAGAGGGCTCTAACACCGGTGAGCCATTGCATGTCCCAGTACACGTAGTCTGTGTATTGCCATCAAAGGGCAGTCACAATAACATGCTGTATGAGAGATATATTATACCAGGTGATGTGTCATGTGTGCGTATGTTGAGTTGCAGAGCTGTTCACCCGTCCGCAACATCTAAGTGCATGATGCCTTGTGTAACATGATGTGTGGAACTGCAATGTGATCCACAACAGGGTCATCCGTGACTGGTGCTTTGTGAATGGTGTAACCCATGGGTCTGCGGGATATACACTGGTGCTGTCGGTTGCCATGCTGGGGGCCACCAGTGGTGCCTACAGTGGTCATACAGACATACTGCATACATTGTTCTGGCAGGAATGTCCATTATTGTAGATGATGTGGTACTACGTGAAGGTAGGTGTGTGTTGTGAATGTTACCCATCCAGACGTGACTGTCAGGTGCAGTCAAGGTTGTCGACAGCATCACACCCATCCACAGCTGTCAGCACCCTGTCCCCAGAATGGGTAACAGTAGCCCTCGTACTGTGTGACTAATGTGCAGATGGCGGAACACCAACTACGGGATGGCTAACAGTGTCATCTAGGAAGGCTATATGATGGCTGGAATATGCTGCTCTAATGTATAAGTATGGTATCACAATGAATTACATTGATTCACATATAGTAAGCCATGGCTGCTGGCATGTAAACCGTGTACAACAATGACTGTGTGACAGACCCAACCAATGTGGAGCCGTGATGAACATGCACCCGTTAGAACACCAAATGAGGTACGTTGCACATAATGATGTACAACTGACAGCTATGGGCACAGCATGGATGCAGAAGCACATCCCCCACAGGCAGTAATGCTCCATGTTGGTAGGGGGGCATTGCACGAGTACATGTGACAGTTGCTGTATTGCCACATGTACGGCATATCCATCATATAGGGGTAGCACTGGTACGTGACTGTCGGACATGCCTGTACATACGACCATGTCCCACAGGATATGTGTTACGTGTGTACAACACCTGTCGTACCTTCATCAAGCTGTGATGTGTATGGCTGCCAGTGTACCTGTGTGACATGTTGTGCAATGGGTGCAAAGGTACGCAGTACCACATTACATGCCCACATGTCCTGCACAGGTGCATAGCCTGAACATACACTACAAATAGGGTGTTGGATAATAGCAACCCACAAGAGGTGATGGGTAAGGGTGGCAATCCACTATCACCTTTCCGGGTAAGGTGTGCATGTCCATGACACATTAGCACCTGAGATGTTAGCGGTACAGCTGTACAGGGCGGCATGCATATTTGATTACAAATACCCTTGCGTGTTCCACCACTGGCCTGTTGACAGACAGACACCAACAGAATGTGCAGCATTGACATGTGCACAGCACATCACCGCTGGCTACAGTAGAACAGGGTTACTGTGTTATGTGCACAGAACATCAGCGCCAGCCACAGTCGAACATGGTATGTACGGCTGGGAATGGCCCTGGCCTAGCAGTATAGCTGTGTCAGTGTTGCGAACAACATACTGAATGGGCTGTGTGTGTGAGGTGTGCGTCATACGTGTATGGTCTGATGGATGATACCAGCAGTGCCCCCACTAGGTGAACATCCCCGTCCCCATAAATGAATACCTAGGCTGTGCTCAACACCATGGTCACTGTGGGAGGGATTGTGCTGTGCGGTGCACCCGCCGACATGGTGGTGACAGCAGGCACTGGATGTAGACATATGTGGTACCCATGTCAGGCCGGGGTACCATCCATGTGCACGGGATATCACCGTGCGGGCACATACAGCACTGTGTTGAACAATATCACAGCACATAGCACCTGTCAGGGGTAATGTGTATGCATGGATGTGCGATGCCAGCATGCACCATACACACCCCCACCAAGCAGCATGCTGCCTACCTTGCAGAAGGCCATCATCCACACCATGGTGATGGACATGCGACATGTCCATATACCCATAGAAATGTCATATGGAATGTACAGCCACCCTCCCAATACTGGTATCCCACAGGCGGGACACATCCCTGTGCCATGTATGTGATATACCCTGCCATACCATGCAGCCCTGTCCAGCAAGGCTGCACGTGCCATCACAGTCATACATGGTGCAATGGCCACATGGCACTTGCACTATCAACTGACCAGAACAGTAATGTGGCACTGATGCACCTTGTGGTGTCAGAAGTGCTGTGTGTCAGCGTGTACAACGTGCACGCGCACATGCTATGTATGACCATCCCTGCTAATGTCATATGATTAGACATTGTCCCATGTGTATCACATGTGCAATACAGGCGAGCCGTGGCAGGTCGTCCAAGAACCGTACAGTGCTGAGTAGATGTATATGGCACAACACATGCATGTACAGGTGTCCATGTGTATGTGTGCAGTGCCACCGCTGACGTCCATAACGGCTGCGTCTGTGATGCTATGTGACATATACACAGCATCCAGGTGAACAGTAGAACTGTGCACACATCGGGCCACATTCTGATTGCTATGAACACAGGTGCAGGCAGGTACACATATCCACAGCAGGTTACCATCTACATGGGGTATGTACAGTGTGATGAGTTGACACTGAGATATGATATGATACCCACTGCATAATGGTGTGACAGGTGTGACAGCAACACGTCAGCTGTGTCAGTGTCATGATGCGTCTCAGAGATTACTGTGCAGATGTCGTACATGTCATAGCAATGTATGTTCAGCGGTATGCCAGTACATCAGTGTGAATGTGACCTGTCACCATCATTATGTCTTACAGATAATGCCTCGTTCACGACTGCCAGCCTTCAGCCGCCAGGAGGATGAAGTAATCATACCATTGCTCCATGACAACTATGACCTGCTATTCAGCCATGTTCCACAGCAAGCGCAGCAGCGGGATGACCTGTGGCAGGATATGCGCAGGAGGGTGAATGACGTGGGTGGCAACAACCGCACCTACCAGCAGATACGGCGACACTGCATGGACCTCATACGGCACGCAAAACAGCGTGCTGCCGCAATCGCCAGAGAACAAGGTGGAACAGGTGGTGGGCCACCAACCCAGCCCCCACTCACACACACACGGAGGAGCTCCTGGCCAGTCTGGGGATACCCAGGGAACAGCATGCAGAAACACTAGCCGCCATCGTGGAGGTGGGTGTCTCCCAACCAATGAGCCTGGAGCTGCCTGGTAAGTCAGTCTTGCATATGAGTATGATATCCACTGTAGGTGTAGGTGTCACTGTACATCATGTAAAGTAACAACACATTCCAGGTATATGGGCACACAAGCTGCATACTACAGTATGCTATGTAGTGTTTGCAGACGTGTGCATACCACATGCTATCACACAGGTACATGATGTGACATGCACAGTGTGAACTGTGGCTGTCATACAGTCATGGATAATGTTTATACTGTTGTGTCGCCCCTATACAGGTACCTCTGGCGTGTCACACAGACATGGGTCCGTCGCAGGTGAGACTGTTGTTAGTAACAGGCATGTTACAGTCTAGAGTTATTCGCCATGTGGCCAGGTATAACATGCACACCTGGGTTTTGTTCCAGTCACGGTATACAGGTTGCACCACCAGACACATACATGCCACCCGTGTGCAGTAGATACAACCGTTATTATACACCGGCATGAAACCACAGTACCTGTCAGTGTGATATGTGCAGTCAGCTATGCATACAACGGTGGAGGTGTTCTACAATGGATGCATATGTAGTATGCATTGGAACACCATTCATGGTACACACACAGTACCGCACAGTGAGCAGTGATCTGGGCAGCACACACGTGTCACCAATGTGACATATGCCCCTGAATTGTGTGCACACGTTGTGACACGCCACCCAACATGTCCCACACTCGTGGTGTTCTGTCTGCAACATTGTCACACCATCACATGACCTACACCCGACATAGCAAACATCCACACTGTTGTCTGCATAGCCCTCTGGATTGTGACACCTCCGACATGTATGGGTGTATGTCACATGGGACACCACAGGAATGGGTACACGATGCCCATCACACACAATTGTCCAAGACCCAGTCACACATGGCCATGGCTGATAGCCACAGGCATGTCGCCACACAGTACGTCTGATGTGGATAGACACCGTTGCACATTGTCCACACATAGTGCGATCATAGCCGTAGTGGACCACCTGTGCACTTGATGTGGTACACCACACAACCGGAATGCCTGTCTGCAGGCACCGGAGGTGCCACCGATGTCTACCATATACGTGCTGTGGAACAGCATGACTGTGTTGCAGTCATGGCAATGCAATGCATCCATGTTATGCATCGCACAGCAACATACATGCATCCTGTTGCCATGCAGTGGCACAGTGCCTGTACTCCCCACTGTATAGCTATGTACACGGCTCACACTAACCACACCTGCACATACATATTTGCTAAACATGCATTCTATCTGTAGGCTGTACACACAACACTGCACTGTGAAGCCCATTATGATGCGGTGCATGTGGCGGGACACCATTGTCACACATGTCCACATGTTACCGCACATGTCGGCGGATTACATGTCAAGGTAACGTCAGCCATGTGTACTGTTAACCTGTCTGTGGCCACATGGTGTATCACAGTGATGCATGCAACTACCATGATTGTGTGTACTGCATGCCTACTGATATGACACCTGCTTAATGTAGTGTGCACCCCAGGGCAGTATGCATACTAACACTATTAATGTCTGGGCTGCATTCCTTGTGCTGTAGTGTGGGAATGCTGCATGCCATCTGCAATATCACATGCATGGTGTGTCTGCATGTGTGTGTGTCTGCGTGTGTGTGTGTGTCTGCGTGTGTCTGCATGTGTGTGTGTGTCTGCGTGTGTGTGTGTGTCTGCGTGTGTGTGTGTGTGTGTGTCTGCGTGTGTGTGTCTGCGTGTGTAATGTTTCTTACAGTATGTCTTTGTATTCACAGGTGATGTAGGTGCGTTCCTCTCCTGCGGTCCATCTGATGTTAGTGTCCCCACAGATACTAGCGGTGATGACCATATGCATGAGGTACAGGCAGGGTTGTCAGGGGCAGAAGCTGTGCCATTGGTTACCATCCCACCTATGTCCCCCCTCATCCCCGCACACGGTTCTGATGCCGACACATACCACATCACCGTTGCCCATAGAGGAAGGACAGTCAGCGTCTGTTGGCATTGAGCAGGAATGTGTGGTGGCTACAGAAGGTGCGCCTACACACCATGTTGCCAGTGTAATGACTGGTGATGTGCCACACAGGCATGTGGCTGGTGCTGCTCGTAGGAGGACCTCTGGCAGACATGCACCTGCTGTACAGGGTGCAGCAGCTGGTATCACCAGATGCATGTTCCAGACTGTAATGGTGGCACAGGCACATGCAGAACGGCAGAACCAAGAAGGGCAGAGGCTGCAGAGGGCTGCAATCCGTTCCCTAAATGACAACATCCAGTCATTTGCGAATGCTCAACAGCAGATTGCTAATGTACTGGATAGGCGATTAGGTGAAATGGTTGGAATCCTCAACCGAGGCATGGCAATCCGTGAGCGTGAGCTGTCTGTGCTGGAACACCTGGTAGGGGTGAGGCATAGGACACATCGACGTAGGCCAGCAACACCACCTAGTGTAGGTCGATGTGTGCGTGCCACCTCTCATGCCCACTCACACAGTGCCGGTAGCAGCAGCAGTGCAGCTGGTGCTACACCGTCCACACCAGGACACAGCAGGCCACGTGGACGTGGCCCTGGCCGGTCCCAGCGTGGACATGGTTCCAGTGGACATGTGTCATCAGACAGTAGCCACTCTATACCTCCACCCGGTAGTGCCCATGCGACCCCAGGCAGGCACGGGTCACGCGGACACAGTGAGCCATACAACCTGCACTGTACAGTCTGGGGCTGCCAATTATACCCCGTGTAGGCATCACATATGGCTGAACTGTGTACACACATACCCACACATGGCAGACACAACTGTAGGGCTCCACCACATCCACATGCATTCTGCACATTCATGCCCAGTAAACTCACCGGCCCTTACACACACACATGATGTCATCCATTGGTGCAGCCTATGCCCCTGGCAGACATATCACCCTGTGCATATGATGAAGCCTCTGCTGCATCCCTGTCATCCACACCATTGGTGCAGGGTTATGCAAATATATTCTGATGCACAGGGTGGACAAGATAGTGAGAGGTGTATGTGATACCTGTGTATGCATAGCGTGTGATGTGTATGTTGCAGTGGTTGTGTATGAAAACTGACTGGTGCGTATGTGACGTGGGTTGTGTACTGTCAACATGCAGCAGACATACCATGTAGTGCAGGTGCAGCATGCATTGAGCTGTGTTCACAGTATGTGTGACGGTGACATGTGTAGCACCATGTTGGTTCTGATAACCTGAATCCCTCCTATGGTGTACTCGCATGTGCCTACAGGGAGCACTGTTATCGGTCCCCCATGTGTAGCTGTGGATTACCCACAGGCACATCTGGCAATATCAGCATACCACATGTACCCGCAACCTGCCTGGACACCTACATAGGTTCATAGGTGCATAGGTACATACTAGGCTATCTGCCCTAGGACATTTATAAGCCTAGCCAGAGTGTGTGTGGCTTTCACCACCCCTTAGGATGAGGATACTATACCCATTAGTTTGCTATGCCTCTGTCCAGCAGTGACACAGAGATGATTCCTGGGGTATACCTACAATCTCCCATCCACTCGTCAAGCCTTCTCTTGAACAGAGTCAGTGAGGGGCCCTGCCTCACAAGGACTGGGATTCTGTTCCATAGTGTAGGGAGTCTCTGGGTGATGAACCTGTCCCTCCAGCACGTCCTATTTATATCCATGTTGAGGTTTGTGTCTCTTGCTCTTGTGGCTCTGGTTGATTTGGATCCTATGAGGTGGAGCATGTCCATTAATTCCAGGTTGGACATGGCCTTGTATGTCAGGCACAGATCACCTCGGAGCAGACGGTATGCGACTGTATAGAGCCGGAGTTTCTTCAGTCGGGCAGCATGTGACATATGTCTGAGCCCCTTTATCCTTTTGGTGGGGAACGTTTGGGGTCCTTCCAACTGCTGCAGGTGTCGGGTTAGGTACATTCCGAATGGGGCATTGTACTCAATCATTGGTCTGATAAGTGAAGAGTACAGGGGTACAATGACCTCCCCTGATCTGGATGTGAATCCCTTCATGATCAGGTGGGCAATGTAGAAAGTCTTCCTAACCACATTGGCAATGTGAGTGTCAAAAGAGAGGTTACTGACAAGTTGGGTCCCCAGGTCCCTGATAACGTCTTCCGTGTTTAATGGATTACCACCTATTTGGTAATTAGGGGTTACCTTGTTTTTCCCAAAGGGTATGACTATACCTGTCATGGCATGTAGCTTAAGGCCATGGCTCTGGCACCAGTTATCCATCTCTATGAGACCTCTGGTGGATGTCTGTGTCTGATGGGGTGTCGATTATGGTGCCCAGTTTGCAGTCATCTGCATACTTTGTCAGCCACAATCCCCCTATGTTTGCCTGCACGTCAGAAAAATAAATGCCGAACAAGAGGGGGCCCAGGACTGAGCCCTGTGGGACACCGCTCGTGACCGGCTTAGAGTCTGACATGGCACCAGGAACTCTAACCCTGTGGGTTCTGTCCTTGATCCGGTTTGCAACCCATCTTGTGACATATGGGTCTACATCTATGCTGGTGAGCTTTTCTATGATGCCCGCGTGGGGTATTGTGTCGAACGCTTTTGCTAGGTCAAGGTAGGCTGTGTGAACTGCCTTACCCTCATCAATGGCCTTAGTGACTCTTCCGAAAAGGTCGACCAGGTTCAAGAGGCAGGATCTGCCCTTGACAAAGCCGACTTGGGTATGATCCAGTGTATGTAGGTCCCCAATGTCTTCATTTATGAGCTCCATTATGATCCCCTCCATAGCTTTGCAGACAAGGCTCATCAAGCTTATAGGGCGGTAATGTCCAGGGTCCGTAGAAGCACCACCTTTGTGGAGTGGGACCACAGTTGCCGTACGCCATTCTTTGGGTACGTATCCTGTAGTAAGGCTAAGATTAAACAGCAGCCTTATGTGCGGGTTTAGGTCCTCATTGAGGTCATGTAGCACACAGCCGGGGACACCGTCCAGTCCCATTGATGCTGTGTTTTCTGCTTTAGAGAGAGCAGCTCTCACCTGGGCATCTGAGATGTTTGGGTGGCTAGACTCTGGTGGGATAGATATCTCTCCTCTTGGGGGGGAGGGAGGGGAGAAATATGCACGGAACCTGTCTGCCAGTATGTTGGCAATGTCTGTGGGTTCAGTGATCATTGTACCATTCTGGACTAATTCCGAGCATAACTGTGAGCTTCCACCCATGTTTCTACCATAGCTACAGAAGGCCTTATGGTTGTCTTCTGTGTCTTTTGTGAGTCCTCTCCCACAGGTGGCCTTGGATGGTTGTACGAGTGATCGTATTTTACTGCTAGTATTGATCAGAGATGCCTTCCCTGTTAGGGATTTCGCTCTACCACTTAGTAGCTTTCCCCTCTTGTTGTAGAGTTTGTTTATGGCTGGGGTCCACCAGACCGTGCGCCTGCCTTTGGTAGAAAGGGTCCTGATGTTATTAGGGATTGCTTGATCCATACATTCCTGGAGGTGCTCGTAGAAGGCATTTGTGAGGGTTTCAGCAGCGTGGGTGTGTTTTCCACTAGCTCGGAGGCCTTGAAGGGTACCACTCCAGTCTTAAGAAGTATGACGTTTGCTTTTGAGAAGTTCTTCACCGTGGTCTCCTTTGCTGGGGTTGGGGGCGGGATGTGGATCTCCAGTGAGATTAATGTATGGTCTGATCTCACCGATGAGGGATATACATCCGGTGTGGAGCATGTCGTCCCCATGTGTGATGATCAGATCTAGTATAGTTCATCCTCTTGTGGGTATGGTGACTAGTTGTTCCATAGCATTTGGGTGTATGAACTCCAGGAACCTTTGGGCTAGGGTGTTGGGTCTTGGGTAATGTTCCCGGTCTATGTTTGGGTAGTTGATGTCACCCAATATGATGGTG
Organism: Protopterus annectens; assembly: GCF_019279795.1. Taxonomy (NCBI): domain Eukaryota; kingdom Metazoa; phylum Chordata; order Ceratodontiformes; family Protopteridae; genus Protopterus; species Protopterus annectens. The sequence continues at coordinate 1,867,279,106 of NC_056741.1, read as the reverse complement.
TTTGGAGAGACATTCATACTCTCCAGTGTCTTCAGGAAGGCTGTGTGGGTATCCTGAGTTTGAGAGGGTGGTCTGTAGCATGCTACAAACTGTAGGGCAGTTCTACCTATGGTTAATTGCACCTGGATAGTCTCCGCTGCTACGTGCATTGCCACTAACCTGGAGGTGTGGGTATCCTTTATGCATATGGAGACTCCCCCTCCTTTTGTGGTTCTGTCCGGATTTGGGGCCGGAACACGTGATATGAGGTATAACCTGATAGTGCTGGGGTGCTCACAGGAGCCTTGAACCAGTTTTCAGTCACAGCACAGACACCGATGTTCTCCATACTGAGGAGGGCTTTGAGGGCGTGCAACTTGAGGTTTAGACTTCTGGCATTGAGCAGTATTACCATTAGTTCTTTCCAGGTTTGTTTTCTAGGGCGGTAGGTTTATCATTTGAGCCTTGCCTGAAAAAGGCACTATGGGGGTGGCAGGAGCCTTTGCCAATATCCGGAAGCCCAGGGGTGCCAGGTGCAAGCCGTCCCTTGTGAAGCAGCATGGCTTGTCAAGCATGTCATCCCAGGCAAACAGACATTCGACCCCCTTAGACTGACACCGGTAATTAAGCCAATTATTAAAGCTGATCATTCTGACTATGTATTGTGGCATCATTCTTGGTGAGGGTAGGATACTGCTCAGGGTCAGGGTCATACCGGCCTGGGCTACATAATCTGAGAGACCCTCTATGTCTCTTTTCATGTAGTCCATGGAGGTATGTCTCAGGTCGTTCACACCGGCATGGACAATGACTGCATCATACGTGTACATGCTGCGGAGTGACCTGTGTGCTTGTGTTATGTGGTGGATTCTAGCGCCCAACAGGCAGCCTACTGTGATCATTTCCTTGTTCAGTCTGGCGGGTGGGACGTCAGTGTGTCTGACTATGGCGTCACCTATAACAAGTGTGTCTGGCATTGTGTGTGGCCTTAAGGGCTGTGACTGTTTAGCACACTGACTTTGAGAACTATGTGTTGCATGTCCTATGTCTTGAGGAGGCAGTTGCTTGGGTGTCTGCTTTGGAGGCCTCTGTAGTTTTGGTATATGTTTGAACAGTGCCTCTGAGTATGTCTTTGTGTGTTTATGTGTTTGTTTTGCAGTTGTGATAGTTCTATGTGAAACTGGGTTTGTGGTGTATGTGGTGTCCTTCCCCTCCTGTCTGGTCTTGCCGGTCCTGAGTTGAGAGAGCTCAGCCTCCAGTTTGGCTATATAGTCGCATCTCTCACATGTATTTGTGTTTTATGGGGGAAGGTGTGGGTTGTCTGTGTACATGAGGCAATTGTAACATTGCTTCAGGATGCCCAGATTCACCAGCTGAACAGGGGAGGACGCTAGCAATTGACCCTTCGACATGCTAGAAAACGTGAAAGCATTTGCTGTGTAACTGAGTCAGAAGGGACCTATAGGGAAATGGGTACTCAAGGGGATTCTAGGCTAATATAGTACTTTGTTTAGTATATATGTACTTTACCTATATAAGAATGCTTTAGGAGCAAGTGCTGAGCTTTTGTGATAGAGAATAGTCAGTTTAGATTGCAGGTAGAGGAGTTCTAAGGGAAAACATGAAGAGCAGAATGTACGGAGCCAGACATAGTTTACCATTGTGTACACAGTACATGACACACATGTCCACACATATACTGCACCTGACGCCTGTGGTCGGTGCCACAGGCTACACTGGACAGAGACATCACATACATGGCAGGACACAGTACAGGTATGGTGACATTGTGCAGGTGTCGTACACAGCGTGCTGCCCACTGACCTTAGGTGTCACCTGTCAGCTGTGGTGCACGCTGTGCAGCAGTAGGACGCTGTACCAGTACAGGAATATGGCCGCAATCGCGGGGTGTACATCACTATGGTGCACACCCCATAGTGTGCAGATGGGGACATCAGCCTGTGTGGTCAGCACCCTCACAATACAATGCACCCACACGCCATGTCACAGGGGGCGGACTTGCACAGGTGGCCAGTATGGCTCACACCTATGGCATCGACAGGGTTGTGCAATGCAGCACCAGTACGGGATGGTCACCCTGTGTGGTTAGTGTCCGTTCACAACAGTATATCTGCATACACCCTCACACCAGGCAGCAGACATACAAACATGTTGACACACACACATGGTGGTGGCCACACATGCATACATGGAGAGATGACGTGTTGCATGTACTGCACCATCCACATCCATGCACCCCACACTGAGGTGTGTACAGATCTCTACTATGGTGTACAGGGATGTGTGGCATGTGGGACATAGTCCCCCCGATATGTGGAATACATGGGCACACATTCCTGCACACATGTTGGTGCTGGGAATGTCACACCCGCCATATGAGACATGTGCAGGCGTGCAGCGGTATGTAGTGCATTATGCGTACCAACACTGTATCCGGCAGATGTGCAGAGGCATATGCACTTGGGAGGTGGTAGGTGTTACAGTAGCCATGTGACATACAGCCGATGACACCTGACAGATGGGTATGCATTATGGCAGCACTGTCATGTAACAGCGACATAGCATACTGTATGCACATGGCAGGGTAGGATGGTGTGTGACACACCTGTGAGCCACCACCTGCACACATGCATGTGGACAGGTGTTTAAACACATGATGTACACACATACCGCCATACGTGCTGTTACTATGCCACCATATAATGCCCCCTATGATGGGTACGCATGTGGTAGGGAGTTGCAACTATGTTATGGACATCGGCCACTGCTCATGCATGGCTGCGCCATGCACAGTACATGTGTCACATGTGTCCCCTGTTGCCATGTGTGTATGCATTGCTATGTCTTGACATGTGTGTTGACATACATAGAACATGGACTGTGGTATGGTATCACAGCTGTCACAGGCGAACAATACAAGGGTATGTGTCCCAGTCAACACCGCTACACCCTGTAGTGGGAGCATACCACAGACATGTGTCCACCTTCCATTCGTGTGTGTAGCACCGCGTACGCCAGTGTTATGCATGTGGTACATCACAGGCTTCGTATGTGTCCTGTGTGCAGTCCATGCACACAGCCAGCCAATCACATGTATGACATATCCGGACGTTGGTTCACTCTGGTACAGCAGCAGTCATGTGTCATAGCTGTGTCAGGGCCGTGGTATGTGTGGAGCCGACCTGTCTATGTATACTGATATGGGCGGACTACATCACACATGTGGGATCATTGTTAGTACATGTGTACTCTGCACAACTGGTGTACACCGCTATACAGACCTGTGGACATATGTCACATGCTGTTGTTGGACCGTGAGGCATACTGCTGCACCGTTGACATGGTGCTGGCATGGCAGCTACAGTGTTCACTGCAGTGTGTACATGTTTGACCTGCACCCGTGATGCCTGTGATGTCATCTGTGTGTGTACGAGTAACTGCATGTGTGACCACCCTGTGCGTGTGGACGGGTTTACCTGACCGTAACCTGCGGTGTGTACACTCCGTCTGCATGCCGGACTGTGCGTAGCACATGCTAAGTGTGTGAGCATGCCCAGTTTGCTGTTGTGTAGGTGGATACACACGACGTTCCACACTCTGCCCTTTCATGATTCAGCCCCATGTGTATGCATGTCTGCACTCTGCAAATGCTAAGTGTGTGAGCATGCCCAGTAAGCATTTGTGTAGATGGACACACAGTACAGTGCACACCGCGCACGTCTGTGATTATACCCCGTGTGCATGTATGTTCCCCCTTTGCAACCGCCAAGTGTGTGAGCATGCCCAGTTTGCTGTTGTGTAGGTGGACACACACGACGTTCCACACTCTGCCCTTTCATGATTCAACCCCATGTGTATGCATGTCTGCACTCTGCAAATGCTAAGTGTGTGAGCATGCCCAGTAAGCAGTTGTGTAGATGGACACACAGTACAGTGCACACTGCGCCCTTCTGTGAGTATACCCCGTGTGCATGTATGTTTCCCCTTTGTGACCGCTAGGTGTGTGGCCATGCCCAGTATGCCATGCGTGGAAACACAGTACAGTTGGCACCGACATCTGATACTAGGCATGTAGCCTTGGCCAATGACATCCTGCATAGCCATGGTGGCCATCCAGGTGAGTTATATGTAGTTGCTATGCCACAATGGCTGCCTACATCATGCACGCCGGTTGCTCTCTCATAGGGTGTACTGTCTGTGGTGCATCCCGTATCCATGTCGTGATGTTGTGCTCCGTAGTTAGTTAGTATTCCCGAGGGCAGCACTGCCGTGTTACTGTACGCCCACCTTGGGATAGTAACATGCTGTGTGACTGCGCACTCTGTCTTTATCCCCTATCAGCTGCCTTGCCTCTGCAGATGATATCACCCACCTAGGAGTATGCCTCTTGACAGTGCTGTGCTCAGTAATCTCGGTAGCGCATTCTGTAAATGCATCATGCTGTAGTGTGTTCATGTAGGTAGGCGAGGTTCAACTCCGCCCTTCCCGTGTGTGTGTGTGTGTGTGTGTGTGTGTTTCCAGCTGCCTCTGGAGATAGTAATGCTTTTAGACGCTTCACAACACATACCTTGGCTATCAGCGTCTATTCCTTTATGGATGATGTCACCCACCTAGAAGTATGCCTCTGACAGTGCTGTGCTCAGTAATCTCGGTAGCGTTCTGTAAATGCATCATGCTGTAGTGTGTTCATGTAGGTAGGCGTAGGTTCAACTCCCGGCCCTTCCCCGTGTGTGTGTGGTGTGTGTGTTTCCAGCTGCCTCTGGAGATAGTAATGCTTTTAGATGCTTCACAACACATACCTTGGCTATCAGCGTCTATTCCTTTACGGATGATGTCACCCGCCTAGAAGTATGCCTCTGACAGTGCTGTGCTCAGTAATCTCGGTAGCGCGTTCTGTAAATGCATCATGCTGTAGTGTGTTCATGTAGTTAGGCGTAGGTTCAACTCCCGGCCCTTCCCCGTGTGTGTGTGTGTGTGTTTCCAGCTGCCTCTGGAGATAGTAATGCTTTTAGACGCTTCACAACACATACCTTGGCTATCAGCGTCTATTCCTTTGTGGATGATGTCACCCACCTAGACGTATGCCTCTGACAGTGTTGTGTTCAGTGCTCCGAGTAGCGCGTTCCATACCTGTGTCATACTGTCGTGCTGTTGGGTAGGTAGGGGTAAGGTCAATTCCCATGTCTGCCAGCTGTGTGTGTGTGTGTGTGTGTGTGTGTGTGTGTGTGTGTCTATGCTCCCAGCCGCATGGGTTCGTAGGTTATGGTTTTAGACGCTTCGCAGCACACATACATCCTGCTAACATCTCTGTGTTTGCGGATGTTGGGACACAGCTAGTGGACTGCCTGTGTGCCTGCTGTGGTTAGCGACCTCTGTAGCGTGTTCTCCACGTGCGTCCTGCCTGTGGTGTGATAGGGTAGTGATCTGTAGGTTCCACTACCGGCCTTGCCACATGTGTCTGTCTGTATCTCTCTCGATGTATATATATACATACATAAAGTTGAAAAACAAACTTTAGACTCTCCACGACCAAAAGTAAACTGTAAAGATTTTATTAGTAACTGTGGTAAGCGCTTTTGTGTATCTCCTGATACGCTTCCTCAGACCATTCTGGTCTGAGGAAGCGTATCAGGAGATACGCGAAAGTGCTTACCACAGTTACTAATAAAATCTTTACAGTTTACTTTTGGTTGTGGAGAGTCTAAAGTTTGTTTTTCAACTTTATAACCAACAATTTAACTGGAGACTCTTTAGCTGCAGTGGTTCATTTTTTTCTTGCCGATATACATACATATGTTATGCCCATAGCGCTGCTCTTGCATGGACAGCTGTCTGTCCCATGTATCGCATATTTGCATGGCTGACACATAGACATGTGGTACGATGCATATCCAAACATTGTCCATGCAACGTCCGTGTTCCGGGAGGTGTTGCACGCCCTAGAGACATCTGCTGTATATCTTGGCAGACAGCTATCCTTGCTGTACTGTCACTGTACTCGTACACGCCATAGACCTTGTGTATCATTGCCTGTTTATGGTGTGTGTATGTCTATCTGAGCTGTGTGCATGGTCGTGTGTATGTCCCACTATAATCATCTGTGCAGGTGTCGCCACTATGGGTAATCCATGTGGACAGCTGTTTCATGTGCATTTCAGCACATACCTGCGGACAGTACTACCCCTCCTACAGCAGCACATTCCATCGTCTTGCAGTGGATACTAGTGTTTCCACACACATGTATCTGTGTCTGTTCATAACACTCCACCTCAGGGAGGGTATATCTGGACATGGCCTTATGTGATAGTGGGACACTTGGGGCCAGTCATGTCATGTTGCTCTTAGAAACATTGATAGTGGGCACAGTGATATGTTATGCATGCGTATGGCATTTCTGTCTGCTTTGGTGTCTTCCTTGCATGTTTGTCATTGTTTCCTGTCATCAGTTATCATGAGGGTGCCAGACTGGTACTGTTACGTGGAACACAATGAACATATGAGGCAGACTTCTACACAGTCTGCGTACATCTGTGCAGTTGCAGGGTATGTGTCTAATACAACATACCTACTGTCTGACTACAGTACACACACAGTGTGTGGCGGAATGACAGACCACATGACATTACTTTGTATTTGCACGGCACACCCACGCAGTCAGTTGTATTCCTCACACAGGTCTACATCTGCTTATCCACACTACTTGTTCTTTCCTGTACCATATGTGTGCGTCGTATTTGCGCTTCCCGTCAGTGGCAAGGCTCACGTATGACTATGGGGGCCTTGTAATTGTTATGTTGACACTTCATGGCACCCTGGGGGACACTTCACCTTTGTGTCTGATTACCTTCCACATTGACCTTCGCGGGGCATACGTTGTCATTCACAATTACCGGGGGTAGGACGTTTACTTGTTTGCACATTTGTCCTGCTGTCTTTCTTCCCACCTGTCCGCCTAGTATCACCGGTTCAGTACATGTATTCCGGACAGGTAGCTCCTTCATACCCTGACCTGTTGTCATTATGTGTACACGCCCTGACGTTCGGCCATTGCCCTTGTTACGTTTCACATAGTGCTGTGCCTTCCTAGCTGATTGCTGCCTAGGCATTCCGGACTGTGCGGTGGGAATAGGGAGCGCTATTTCCATTGCATGATTAGTGACACTCATAACATCCGTATTCATGGCTACGCCAGCATACCTCTCAAGTGTACCTCGTTATGGGGGACGTACCTCATTTGGGGTCTTAAAAGGGTCATGCTCCTCGAAATTCCTCAAAGTTCCACATTGACAGGGTCTGTTACATATTCAGTGCTAGGAATGTTTTAGGTGAAATCCATGGTAAATTGACATTACTCATATTAATTCATTAAAGGATCTTCTTTATAAGTGCAAACAGCATATTTTAACCATCCTATGACCTTCCTAGTTGACATTGTTAGTAAGTCATTAGTATGTGTTCCACATTTTGACCATTTGTTCCACATTATGAAGGTGAGTGTTCCTCATTTTGGTGATGGAAGGTTGAGAGCTATGTACGCCAGTATTCGCACAACGGTCTGGCTTTGTATGGGGTATTTCTAATGTAGTCCCTATCTGTATTTCCTGTGCTATGCCTTACTGCAGCTGTGTTATTCCGACAGATTTCCAGTTATGGGTGCCATCTTGGTCGTACTCATGTCCATCCATGGGAATCGCCTTCAGGACACTCATATAGGGCTGTACATATTTCACACCTGCTTTCCGCATTATCCGGTGGATGCTTTGCACCATTAGTGGGGATTAAGGCATGTGCTATACCCACATCCCTCCCACGGGGCGGGCCTATGGATTCTCTGCCAAACAACACCTAGGCCCATTTCTGCATACCCAGGTTCCCATGCCTGCAATCCTCGATGGTACACATTACACATGGTTAATGTGTGCGGTACTGGGATGTGGACGCACGTCTATGGACTCACCACTCTGGGGATATCTGTTCATATGTCCTGCATTTCATGGACACATGTGTCATCAACCTTGAACATGCTTTTAGTGCATATGTATAGCTGTTCCGTAGTTGCGGCTGCCTCTTCTTTTGCGTCAATCGCAGCAGGTGTTGCGAATGGAGCAATTTTTGGAGTCCTACTATGGACACCAGTGTGCATGTGTAAAGTGTAGAACTTGCTGGACTGTCACCATCTGGCCAGTGGTTTTGACTGCTGCTGTATGTTCCCCGTTCACGGATGTCTGTTTGACTACCCATATTATGTATTACTTGGCATATCTATATCCATGTGTCATATATACGGGACGTAGGTCTGTTGTGTGTACATATATACATGTGAACCCCTTGTTTCATACCTTGCTTTGTTACTGTCTGTGGATTACCTGTGTACACACATCTATAACCATACCATACCTTTCCACTGTACAGGTTCTGGCAGAGTGTACGGCTGGTTGGCCCTTTATCTTAGGTGTGTGTTACATTGACCTGTGTCTATCTGGCAATTTGCTGGCATTTCATGTGAGACTTACTTGATTCTATAGAGACTTGATTCTATAATTATGACGTACTTCCACCGACTATATTTTTCTTTGTCTTCTGGAATATTTATGTAACCAGTCCTTTTTGGACACTTTCTATTGTTGTTCATTTTTGTTTACATATATGACTACTTTGGTATGTTGTGCTATTATTGTGTGTGGAGCATTTCTCTCCGGGTCTCTACTGACACTGGACATATATCCAGCTAGCCTAGCCCGGTCAACAAATGTAAACCAACATAAAACTTACATAAACGTACGGTGGCACCTTCTGACAAGTAGGTCGGGTTACAGATGCATACCCTTCGTCAATCTCTGCTACTAACACACCCATTATTCTATCCACATTCTATGTTTGTCTTATCACATATCATGTGTTTCTCACTATTTGTACCAGTACTTTGCATGGCATTGTCCGGTTCCATACTTTCAGAGGCTGACAGTTTTGAGACATGTATAACTAACGTGGAGGACACAGCATTAACTTACCCTGCTGTGAGTGGATCACACATGCACAGCGCACTTGCATTTCCTAATTGTGGGTTACGTGCAGGTGCACATGCATATCCGTATTCTGGGTTACATATGTTTACTGAGTGTGTGTGGTTACGTGGCCTGTATTAGTTGTGACTGTTCCAGTAACATATCTCTGATCCAGTTAACGGACGTGTGCGGAACACACTTTCACCTTTACACATGTAACTGTCTTTGCGGCACAGACGCATTACGTACACGTTCACATTTATATGTTCTATAGTTGTAATTCAAACGGGACTGCATTCACGTTGGCCGGTTGCTGTGACCACTACACATTTGCTGTTCTGTCTCATTTATATGCATACCCATGGTACATAGCTACATTAACATATTCCCCCCCCCGCACTCACTTACGTCACAGGCATCCATTCTCCTGCTGGGAAAAGTGCGGTACTACATGTTACACATTCCCTATTCCCTACTGCTCTTGACCCAGGATGCATATGGTGTGACCGCAGGGATATTCAGATCACAGGGGCTTATAGCCCCAATGCATACAGGCCTTTGATTGTCAGGGTGTTCCTGTGGTGCTCTGGGTTTGGTCTTGTCCGCCTAGTGTACGGAACTGCCCTGACCGTGTACGAATGTCAGACGAGGCACATGGGCATGGTTTGTCCATGTCTATTATACCATAACCCCCCCCCCATTATTCCTAACCGTGAACGCTGATTGGCCAGCGTGCCCGTTGTAGATCGGGTTATAGTAATGGCACACGGTCCGGTCACCCAGACCTATTTCCATTAGTATACCTCGGTATTTATAACCTGTCTTGCTATGTTACATGGGTTTAACATAGCGTGACAGCTTGGGGCAGTCTTGCTCTGCTACACACATTTAACATAGCGGGACAGGTTGTACAACACAGCAACGGGGACATCGAGCTCTCCGTTGCTGTTTTGTATTGATTTGCTATGTTGACTGGGTTTTACATAGCAAGACAGTTTCGACATTAGCAACGGACATCTCACGCAGTACGTCAGCACCGCCGTGGATGCCAGACATCTGCGGATGGGCAGCAGACAGGCATTATGCTGTGCCATTTTGTCTGGGGATTTATAGTTTATTTTCCTAGATGATATGGCATAATAGCAATAACCCACGTCTGGGTGTGGGTACTGCTGTATTTACCCACGGTTGCCTTTGTTTGGTCCCTCGGGCATAGCCCTCGGGACCGCACCACGTCTACCGTGGGTATATCCAGCATTACCCACACCCAGGCGTGGGTTATTGCTATGATATTTATTCCGTGTGTACAGACACGGGTGTTTGGACAACCAACAATAGCTTCTGCTATTGGCATACAATGCTGTGGGTGGTGCCGATTATCATACATATGCCATGTTCTGTGTTTTTACCATTCACACTTGTCTATCCCCTGTCCTCATTCATACGTGGATATTTATGTGGCACATGACTGAACTATGTATTACCTGCAAGTATGCTGTGTACAGTGCACATATGTCACGGTTGGTTACAGTGTATCTGTGTACCTACTTCTGTGATACTGGGGACTACCACACATCCTTCTCAGCATTACATGCGTATGTACATACTATTATTCGGTGGCCTGTGGAAGGTTGTCGGAGCACCGGTTACATGTGTCCCTATTTGTGCACGCATCGTGTTGGTCTTTGTCCAGCCTTCGTTGCTATCATGGGTTGGACGGTGGTGTTGGTGTGTGTTTGGGTTGTATTTATACTGCTGATACATCAGTGGGGGGTGGGGTTGGCACGTGTTCCTCTTTGCAGGAGGCCCCATTATGGACATTTGTGTCCTGCGTCGACACTTGACACGTGCCATATGTCTTGTGATATTGACACAGTCGTGTATGTCTTCCTGCATTACTACTTGCATGTTACAGGCATTTTGTATCTGGTACACATGACTATTATGTTGGATAGCTTACGCTATTCCCATGCTATGACATAACCATTCATCCGGGCATATACGTGTTATTCTATCCTTTGCATTGGCTGTGGGTGTTTTGCCATACGGAACCACACATATCTACGAGTGATGTCCCACCTTGACATTCTGTGCATGTGGCAACCCTGCTGGGGTGACCTGCTTGGTGGACGACTGTTCCGCCCTGTGTATTGTGTTTGACATGTCTGCATAGCTAATCATCGGTACAGTGGCTGCACATACTGCTTTGTCCAGATGTGTACAGTTATGGACACCGTGGCGTGTGAACACCTATGGGGTTTCGACAGGTCCGTAACCACACGCAGGATGTACACATTCTGTCGACACATTCACATGCAGCCATTTGGATATCAGTACCTGGGGTGGGATGTTGACATGTGGGGTACATATTTGCACGCGTGTCACTGCCTAGGACAATACTTCCTACTACATATGGGGTATACCCGCTGTGTGTAGGTGTGCAGCTGCGCAAGTCTGCTAGCTGGATTGGGTGGACAGTCGGACATGGGTGCGGGTTACGTGCCATGACGGGGTTGTTGTGTATTACATTTGCATGCATGGGTTCTGCTTCTGGATATTCCGATTCGGCATACGCCATCCTATGTGTATGTGACGGTTACGTTGCTGTGTCTAGCACATGTTACTATACACATGTTTGTCTGTGTTTGGGATATCTGGTTTCTTTCTGGTTGTTATATGGCCACGACTGCCCAGCTGTGTACTCTCACTACCACTGTGGGACTGCTGGTGACCATGCCCATGGGGCTAGTCGTGTGTAGTTGCGGCGTGCTGACATGATGCAGTACACCTCCACTGGGTATGCCTGCTGACAGTGCATTGTGTGACGGACACGGTATTCCGAGTATCCTTTGTTCCGTGGACGGGAACATTTTGTACTTCGTGGATTTATGGTTGGTTCTCCATTTTGTGTGGACGGGTACTATGTTGCATACTCTGCATACGTTTCATTATCCACGGACACTGGTTGGTGCGGTTACTATTGCAGGTGGCATGTGACAGTCAGCACTTTAGGTTGCTCATCGCCTGCCGGCTTGGCCACGCCTACGGGCGCATCCTACTTGGGCTCCCTGGGCTCGCACACGTGCCCTATGCACATGGTTGTGGTTGTGGCGCACACTCATTACTATGCATGTGGCGCTGCTATGCCAGTTATACACTGCACGGCCGGCGCAAGCCTTACACCGGCCTTGCGCCGAGCTTCATGAATCCAGGGGATTTAGTATTTATAATTCTCTCTCCCCTACACTACAGATTTTGTAAACTTTTCCACCTCTTTCTCAAATTTTCCATCTAATAATACCATATGTATACCTTTGCAATTTTTGAAATAAGAAAGTCCTAAACTGCATACCTTCTCCCTGGATGCAGCATCTTTCCAACTTCAGGTCACTGATTGTTTTTCTGGACTTTTTCTTGGCTCTTCCAGCTCAGCAGAATTGAGTCTGGAGGAACCTTCTTCTTCCAGTATACCACCCTCCTCTCACCACTAGGTGGCAGCATGCATCCACTGATTGTGACTGTAAAGTTAAAAACAAAAAAGACGTGCAGTAAATCCTCTTTCCAGCCTCATGACTTATGTATTGTATTTATAGTTCTCTCTGCCTTACACTACATATTATCTGGACTTTTCCACATTTTTTTAATTTTTTCCATCCAGTAGTCCAATATTTATACTTTTCCAAATTTTGAAATAAGAAAGTGTTAAACTGCATGACTTCTCCCTGGCTGCAGTACCTTTCCAACTTCAGATCACTGATTGTTTTTCTGGATGTTTTCTTGGCTCTTCCCACTCTGTAGTTTCAAGTCTAAATGAACCTTCTTCTTCCAGTGCACCACACTGCAGTCACCAGTAGGTGGCATGATACACCCATCGATTATGACTGTAAAGTTTAAAACAAAAAAAGTCCTGCAGTAAATCCCCTAACCAGGCTCATGCCTTGTGTATACTATTAATAATTCTCTCTGCCCTACACTACATATTCTGTGGAGTTTCAACCTCTTTTTCATTTTTTTCCATCTAATAGTCTCATATGTATACCTTTGCAATTTTTGAAATAAGAACATTTTAAACTGCAAAACTTTTCCCTAGCTGTAGCACCTTTCCAACTTCAGCACACTGATTGTTTTATTGGACTTTTTCTGGTCACTGATTGTTTTTCTGGAATTTTTCTTGGCTCTTCCCATTGTGTAGATTGGAGTCTCGATGAATTTTCTTCTTCAAGTGTTCCACCCTCCTCTCACCACTAGGTGGCAGAATACACCCATTGATTGTGACTGTAAAGTATAAACAAAAAAGACCTGCAGTAAATCCTACAACCAGCCTCATGCCTTACGTGTTATATTTATAATTCTCTCTGCCCTACACTACAGATTCTGTGGATTTTTACACCTCATTCCCATTTTTTCCTCCAATAATCCCACATGTACACTTTTGCAGTTTCTGAAATAAGAAAGTTCTAAACTGCATACATTCTCCCTGGCTGTAGCACCTTTCCAACTTCAGCTCACTGATTTTTTTTCTGTACTTTTTCTTGGCTCACCCCACTCTGTAGATTTGTGTCCCGATGAACCTTTTTCTTCCAGTGTACAACTGTCCTCTGGCCAGTAGGTGGCAGTACCGCCCATTGATTGTGACTGCTCAGTTTAAAACAAAAAAGACCTGCAGTAAATCCTTCAACCAGCCTTATGCCTTACATTTTGTATTTATACTTCTCTCTGCCCTACACTACAGATTCTTTGAACCTTTCCACCTCTTTCTCTTTTTTTCCCTCAAATAATCTCATATGTATACTTTGGCAATTTTTGAAATAAGAAAATCCTAAACTGCATACCTTCTCCCTGGCTGTAGCATCTTTGCAACTTCAGGTCACTGATTGTTTTTCTGACCTTTTTCTTGGCTCTTCCCACTCTGTAGAATCTAGTCTCAATGAACATTCTTCTTCCAGTGTACCACCCTCCTCTCACCATTAGGTGGCAGCATGCACCCACTGATTGTGACTGTAAAGTTTTAAACAAAAGAGACCTAGACTAAATCCTTTAAGCAGCCTTATGCCTTACGTATTGTATTTAAAATTCTTTATGCACTACACTACAGATTCTGATGACTTTTCCATTTTTTCTGACCAGTAATCCCATATGTATACCTTTGCAATGTTTGAAATAAGAAAGTTCTAAACTGCATATCTTCTCCTGGGCTGTAGCACCTTTCCAACTTCAGGTCACTGATTGTTTTTCTGGACTTTTACTTGGCACTTCCCACTCTGTAGGTTCAAGTCTTGATGAGCCTTCTTCCTCCAGTGTACCACCCTCCCCTCGCCACTAGGTGGCAGCATACACCCATTGATTGTGACTGTAAAGTTTAAAAGAAAAAAAATCCTGCAGTAAATCCTCTAACCAGCCTCAAACCTTACGCATCGTATTTATAAGTCTCTCTGACCTACACTACAGATTCTGTGGACTGCTCCACCTCTTCCTCATTTTTCCCTCGAATAATCCCATATGTATACCTTTGATATAAAACACAAGTGAACCAGAACAGAACAGCTGCTAGAATCACACCATTCAATAAGTAACCATCAATGTAAAGTTAAAATTTCTTCTTTATTCCACAAACGATAAAAAGGACGAAATGAGCGCTTTCACGTATGCACCATACGCTTCATCAGATTTCATTATACATTAAAACAGCTCAGTTTATATAGTGTTGTTCATCTTTCAATTAACACAATTGCTTTGCTAATTAATGGCACTTCTATCTCTTTCTAAAAGGTATAGCTGATTCCTAAGGCAATATTAGATATATGCTTGTTAAATATAGCAGTGTCCGGTAATTCATCAACATCACATCTATGCATTGTAGAATTAAGTTCATTCATATATATATTAGCCCAAATGCAGTATCATATTTGATATAATAAAACAAAGGAATAAAAATAAAAAATAAAAACAATATAACAAAAGTGACAATGTCAATTAGCATTATAAAATTTACCCTTCATTATAAGAGCCACAAACCAAGCCAGTAACCTCCACATTTTGACATTTCTTAACTTATATCCTATATATTATATAACAGATGAACTATATCAAAAGAAACATCTGTATGGCCCAATGAATAAAACAAATATATTATTTTGTTAAAGTGCTAGTGCCTACAGATTATTACAAGCAATCCCATAACTACATATATATATATATATATATATTTTATATTTTATGAATCAGATGGACTATATCAAATAACACATCTAAATGAGCATAATACATATGTATACCTTTGCAATTTTTGAAATAAGAAACTTTCAAACTGCATATCTTCTCCGTGCCTGTAGCACCTTTCCAACTTCAGGTCACTGATTGTTTTTCTGGACTTTTTATTGGCTATTCCTGCTCTGTAGATTGAAGTCTCAATGAACCTTCTTCTTCCAGTGCACCACCCACTTCTCACCACTAGGTCAAGGCATACACCCATTGATTGTGACTGTAAAGTTTAAAACAAAAAATACCTTCCATTAAATCCTCTAACCAGCCTCATGCCTTGCATGTTATATTTATAATTCTCAATGCCCCACACTACAGATTATGTGGACTTTTCCACCTCTTTCTCTTTTTTTCCCTCCAACAATCCCATATGTATACCTTTGCAATTTTTGAAATAAGAAAGTTCTAAACTGCATAACTTCTCCCTGGCTGTAGCACATTTCCAACTTTAGGTCAGTGATTGTTTTTCTGGACATTTTCTTGGCTGTTCCCACTCTGTAGATTTGAGTCATGATGAATCATCTTCTTCCAGTGTACCACCCTCCTTTCACCACTAGGTGGCAGCATACACTCATTGATTGCGACTGTAAGGTTTAAAAAAAAAAACCTGCATTAAATCCTCTAACCTGCCTCATGCCTTACTTATTGTATTTCTAATTCTCTCTGCCCTACACTACAGATTCTTTGGACTTTTCCACTTCTTTCTATTTTTTTCCTGCAAATAATCCCATATGTATACTTTGGCAATTTTTGAAATAAGAAAGTTATAAATTGCATACCTTCTCCTTGGCTGTAGCAACTTTCCAACTTCAGGTCACTAATTGTTTTTCTCGACTTTTTCTTTGCTCTTCCAGCTCTCTAGAGTTGAGACTTGATGAATCTTCTTCTTCCAGTGTACCACCCTCCTCTCACCATTAGATGGCATCATACACCTATTCATTGTGACTGTAAAGTTTCAAACAAAAAAGACTAGCACTAAATCTGAAAACCACCTTCATGCCTGATGTATTATATTTATAATTCTCTCTGCCCTACACTACAGATTCTCTGGACTTTTCCACCTCTTTCTCATTTTTTCCCTCCAGTAATCCCATATGTGTACCTTTGCAATTTTTGAAATAAGAACGTTCTAAACTGCATACTTTCACCCTAGCTGTAGCACCTTTCCACCTTCAGGTCACTGATTGTTTTTCTGGACTTATTATTGGCTCTTCCCACTATGTAGATGTGAGTCTCGACAAACTTTCTTCTCCCAGTGCACCACCCTCCTCTGGCCACTGGAGGAATACACCCATTGATTGTGACTTTAAAGTTTAAAACAAAAAAGATCTGCAGTAAATCCTCTAACCAACCCCATGCCTTGCGTATTGTATCTCTCTGCCCTATACTGCAGATTCTGTGGACTTTTCCACCTCTTTGTTATTTTTCACTCCAATACTCCCATATGTATACCTTTGCAATTTTTGAAATAAGAAAGTTCTAAACTGCATACCTACTCCCTGGCTATGTCACCTTTCCAACTTCAGGTCACTGATTGTTTTTCTGGACTTTTCTTGACTCTTCCCACTCTGTACATTCGAGACTCGACAACTTTCTTCTTCCAGTGTACCAACCTCTTCTTGCCACTAGGAAGGAGAATACACCCATTGATTGTGACTGTAAAGTTTAAAACAAAAAAGACCTGCTGTAAATCCTAAAACCAGCCTCATGCCTTACATATTATATTTACAATTCTTTCTGCCCTACACTACATGTTCTGTGGACATTTCCACCTCTTTCTCATTTTTCCTTCTAATAATCCCATATGTATACCTTTGCAATTTCTGAAATAAGAAAGTTCTAAACTGCTCACATTCTCCCTGGCTGTAGCACCTTTGCAACTTCAGGTCACTGATTGTTTTTCTGGACTTTTTATTTGTTCTTTCTACTCTCTAGATTTGAGTCTCAATGAACATTCTTCTTCCAGTGCACCACAATCCTCTCACCTCTAGGTGGAGGCATACATCCATTGATTGTGACTTTAAAGTTTTTAAAAAATAGACCTGCAGTAAAGCCTCTAACCAGCATCATGCCTTGCATATTGTATTTATAATTTTCTTTGCCCTACACTACAGATTCTTTGGACTTTTCCACCTCTTTCTCATCTTTTCCCTCCTGTAAAATATTTTTTTGTTATTGTAGTTATGATGGTGCTGCTTACTGTGATGGATTTGAAATCTTCTTAAGACACTCAGTCATGCTGGCTGGATTCTGCTGAAATCAAAGTCTGGTTATAGTTGCATTTGCAGTCTTGTTGCACACAGAAGCTTGCAGAATGTACACTGATAAAAGAATATACTTTGCAGCACCCAACACAGAGCAGTAACAAATAGCTTTTTATAACAAACTGCACGTACTATTGTTGCCACTTTTAGTTATTGTTCTACTTTACTTCTCAATCAGCATGGATGTTATAACATTTACCTAGGGAAAAATGTGTCCCTACCTATACCCCTAACATAACTGGATTAATACAGATCTTTATATACAATTTTAGTCATGCACACACATATACATTTCCTCTTGGTATTCTATTTTGGAGAACTGCTCATCCTGTAGAAACAATACTGATTGTTGCAGATGCTGACGCAAATGCTGACTTAATGATATTATTTTTAAGTTTCCTTGTTTAACAATGTCCTGTCACATTTTTGCTGAATTTATAAGAGGCCAGCTTTTCTGACAGTGTGAACATCCTGTTTTTGTCTTTAGTATTCTATTTGGATCTTTGTATTAGAACATCTGTTTTTGTGCAAATGCTGATAAGTGCAAAAAAGCATGTTTTTAAGGAAACACGTTGTAAAAGTGTCATATGATGGAAACATGTCCTATAGTCCATTCTTTAAAAAAAAAGATTTTTACATTTTTGATCTCACTAACAATGAAATACATACATCCTGTTTTAAGTCTGTAAGGAAAGATGTCCATTCAGCAGATTCCTTATTTTCCAAGTCACAGTCATTTAGTATGGATGCTAATCACATAATGCTAAACTTTATTTCTACATTTAAGCAAGCTTCATCTTATACTTTATTTATGTTGCATATTTGTAGCAAAGTTACTTTCAACCTTAGTATATTGTTGAGCACACTCTAACAATTCCCACTTTTATTATTTTAAACCAGGAAAATAAATTCAGCATTATTTGATAATACCTTTTCATTATGACAATTAACAACAGTAACTTGACTAGCTTTTGTTAAGCAGACTTTAATACATGTAAATAATATGCAACAAAACACTACAATAACAAAAAAAGAAATTAAAAATGCAGTGATTTTTCCTGTCCATCCTGTAAATAGATTACTAAACCATTCACTCCAATCATCATTCCAGTTTTTTCTAGTATGTTGACACACTTGTGCAATCACTTCTAAATGTGCTTTTACATATTCTGTTTTGTCTGGAATAAATGTACAACATTGTTCTCCTATTAAAGCACATATACCCCCTTGGGATGCTAATATGTAATCTAACGCCATTCAATTTTGCAAAACCATAGTTCGTATAGCTGTCATTTCGACAGTAATATCAAGGACTGCATTGAAAGTGGCATTTCCAATACCTCAACTAGTTTAGATAGTTTTCTCAGCTCCCAGATGGCTTTTGCAGCCCCAAACCAAGGAAAAATACCTGCTCCAATGATTACATCATCTCCTAAATCCATATATTTTAATTTAATATAATCAAGATTTTGATGATATATACGTGATGTATCTAAGATGTCTACTGGATTTCCTGGACTTTCAATCATAGGTAATATATCCCTTTTCTTTTTTCATTTCTAATGCTTCCTTTTGATAACTTTTTTACATGATGCATTGCTGGTACCACTAATCCTATATAACAGGTGGCATCCCATCCCTTTGGTAAACATTTATAAGCATATTTACCACAGATGTAATATAATCCATCTGATAGAGCAACACTGCTATTTACCAGACTGCCATTTACTTGCCCCATAGCAGGAGTTTTATCATGTACAACTGTAAAGTTTTGATCCGTTTTACTTCACAACATGAAATATTGGTTTTACACTCATTTTTATCATTTTGTAAAAAATGAAATACTGCTGTGTCACTTAATATTAACTGGCCCTTAATTGGTATTAAAATAGGAAAACCATGAGCAAATACTCTGCATACTGGTATGTGGTTGTGAAAATTTATCACTTCAATTGTTTGAATACAATTGCTATTACCCACTGGAACAGTTCCATTTTGTTGAAAACATGTGATCCCCTGCACTATAGCAGATAACTGTACTCTTGCTTTACGTAATTGTACTTTTATGACTTGATCTCCTGTTTCATTTATTAATACCCCCCAACTACTAAGAGAATTTAGTCTAATAGGTATTAGAGGCATTACCCCTGTTATGTTTGGTAGTAAACTACATACCTAACAATTAGAACCATTTATGCTTTTTGCATACCAACATTGTCTTGCCAAAAAAAGAGTTAAAAGATGGTGACCAATCTTGTTCATTTTTCCACATTTCTTTACTCTCTCTTTCTTATGTAAATTTACAGTTTGATCAACAGGTTGTAAGTATAATTTAATACTAAGCAATACAATAATAGTTAGTATGATAGCTATTATCAATTTAAAAAACATTCTTTAAATAGAAATTCCATTGCTGAATCATTTTGCCTTTGGTCATCCGACACTGGATTTCCAAAAGGATACACTTTAAACTATATCAATTTCATTATGGTTTTCTCTGATGGAAACCTTCAAGATAATACATTTAATCAGATTTACATTACTCACTATTTTTGATCATTCTTAGTTGATCATTATGTACCAACGTTGTTATGTTTTTCTTTTTTCCTTTGATTTTGTACACTAATTGTCCAATTTGTTCCAGTACCTCAAAAGGGCCTTGCCAATTGCTAGCCCATGGTCCTTCCATTTTGAATGTTTTTACCAATATTTGGGTCAACAAGGAAGGTTTTCTTCAGCTGGTAATATTGGCACCTTTTTCCATAGATGGAACGCTTGCTCCCTTGCATTATAGTCACATATACTAGTAAGTTGTTTTAGCCATTCCTGATGTTTGCTGATTTCTAGCATGGGCCTACCATTAGGTAAATGAAATAACAAAGGCTGCTGCCCCAAAGTCAAGTCTCCCATATATAATATATGTAAAAACAAGAAAAAAGCACAGGAGCACTGTTCACCAGAGTAAAGTAATCCACATAAACAAAGTACGTATTGTTGGTAACAAAAGGCAGTATTCACTTCACCATCAATGAGAACAATCTCCAAATAAATTATAACTCTATTTATTGGTTATAGAAACAGACATGGCAAGCTCTTTCACCCAATTGGGCT
Organism: Protopterus annectens; assembly: GCF_019279795.1. Taxonomy (NCBI): domain Eukaryota; kingdom Metazoa; phylum Chordata; order Ceratodontiformes; family Protopteridae; genus Protopterus; species Protopterus annectens. The sequence goes on along the minus strand of NC_056741.1, from coordinate 1,867,258,465 downwards.
TCTTCAAGCCAAAAAGATAATTCATAATAGCCAATATATACTCACTACACCATGGCGTCACATCCTGTTAATTAAATAACCAAAATGCCTATGGCTGTTTAAAAACATCAAATAAATACGCACAATAGTACTAAGACATTACTTTCAGTCGTAAAATATATATATATATATATATATATATATATATATATATATATATATATATATATAAAGACAATATAAATATGTTGCATAAACTGTGATCTAATGTCATCAAACAATTAGAATGTAAAAATATAAAAATAAAGCATATTATAACAACTAAGGATGGACTTGACATTTAAATAATACATTTAAGGTTTATTATACCCTAAGCCTCCTTCCCTTCAACATGGGTTTTAAGGGTACCCTATCATTTAGCCCAAGCGGCCTGTCGGCTCTCAGCCTAATTATCAACTTGTTTAATTCTGTTCTGTGCGTTTCTGAACATCACCTCTCCTAATAGTAGGTTGATTGATTTGTATTACTAGAAACTTAAAAGTATGCTCAACAGATGTATCCAAAACACGTTTCAAGAGGGCATTTTTATCTGATTTAATCCGGATGTTATATTTGGTAATAAACTACATACCTAACAATTAGAACCATTCATGCTATTTGCATACCAACATTGTCTTGCCAAAAAAAGTGTTAAAAGATGGTGACCAATATTGTTCATTTTTCCACATTTCTTTACTCTCTCTCTCTTATGTAACTTTACAGTTTGATCAACAGGTTGTAAGTATAATTTAATACTAAGCAATACAATAATAGTTAGCATTATCGCTATTATCAATTTAAAAAACATTCTTTAAATAGAAATTCCATTGCTGAATCATTTTGCCTTTGGTCATTCGACACTGGATTTCCAAAAGTATGCACTTTAAACCATGTCAATTTCATTATGGTTTTCTCTGATGGAAACTTACAAGAGAATACATTTAATCAGATTTACATTACACACTATTTTTGATCATTCTTAGTAGATCATTATGTACCAACTTTGCTCTGTTTTTCTTTTTTCCTTTGATTTAGTACACTAATGGTCCAATTTCTTCCACTACTTCAAAAGGGCCTTGCCATTTGCTAGCCCATGGTCCTTCCATTTTGAATGTTTTTACCAATACTTTGGTTCCACAAGGAAGTTTTTCTTCAGCTGGTAATATTGACACCTTTCTCCATAGATGGAACACTTGCTCCCTTGCATTTTAGTCACATATACTAGTAAGTTGTTTTAGCCATTCCTGATGTTTGCATATTACTAGCATGGGCCTACAATTAGGTAAATCTGGGTCAAATGGTAACTGAATAGGCATTTTACGGCCTGCCATTATTTCATACGGGAAATACCTGACTTGCTGTTTGGTGTTGCTTGAATACCCATTAAAATAACAGGCAAATGATGTACCCATGTATTGCCCTTTTGTAAGCATGCCTTTTTTAGAAGTTCTTTTAACATCCGATTCATACTTTCTACAATGCCATTAGATTGTGGATGGTATGGTACATGAAACCTTTGCTGTATGCCACACATTTGTTTAATGAGATCACTAATAAACTGTGGGCCATTCTCTGACTCTATGACCCATGGTCATTCCCAATGACAGAAAATATTTTTCCATAACCTTCTGCTGTTGCCTTTGCTGTCATGGTTTTGGTAGGAATTGCTTCTACCCATTTTGAAAAGACGTCCACTACTACTAGTAGATACCTGTAACCTCCCTTTGTTGTTGGTAATGGACCTGCATAATCTATTTGAACTGTATACCATGGCCCATCTGCTGGCTGTACTCGATGTAACTGAGGCTTTTTGCTTTTAGCATTCACCTGCAGACAGATTAAACATTCTTCTACAATCAGCTTGCAGACCTTTTTTAAATGTGGGTTCCAATACTTTTCTTTTACAACTGCACTTAACTTATCAGTTCCTATATGGCCCAGTATTTGGTGATTTAACTTGACTAACTGGAGTGCCAACTGAAATGGTACATATGGCAACTCTAACCCTTTGGAAGTGGTGTATGCATAGTACTCATTTGGTGGTATACCTGATAATCTGCATTGATCTGTTTCTTCTTTTAAGCACTGTTGTTTTTGTATATTTACAAGGTCTTTTTCTATTGACTCTTCATCTAACTTTTTTAAGACACTGACTTCTATACTGGCATACTCATATTCTGGAAGTTATTTTCCATTTTGTGCTCCTTGTTTTGCCAAAGTATCAGCTAACACATTTAACCTGTAAGTTTCACTGGTTGGCTTTTGATGTGCTTTTATTTTTAAGATGCTATACTGTCCTTGTTGTTTTGACATTGTTATAAATGTATATATGTCTTTTAATACTTCAGCATGCTGTAATGGTTTACCTACACTATCCACAAATCCTTGCCTTACCCAGGTTTCCATATGCAGTGTTAAAGAATTTACTACGTAAGCACTATCTGAAAAAAATGTTAACAGGATTGTAATACTTTAGCACATATAGTACTGCCTGTAGTTCAGCTCTTTGAGCTGACATATGCCCTGGTAACTTGATTAGTTCAGGAGAACCCAGTTGTGGATTCTCTGGAACTATGGCAAATCCTGTCCAGTATCTGCCTTGGTCCCAATATCATGCAAAGATGGATGGCTTAAAGTGATCAAAATCAGATGCTAAACATTGCACATCAGGTGACATTATTTTTTCTAAACAGTTATGCTGTTTTCCTTCATATCCCATGAGGTTTGACAAATATTATTTGTCCCCTGTCTGTATAGTAACAGTTTTCATTCCAAAAAGTGTCATCCATTTTGCAAAGACTGCCTGACTAATACCATCTGTAATTTTATTCATTTCAAAATTGTCTATCAGACCTTTTACTGCTTGATGTGGTGTTTGTACTATAATGCTGGAAAATACAGTCAAATATTCCATTTGTTTAATACCCCAGCAAATGGCTAATAATTGCTGTATACATGGATGGTAGCCCAGTTCCGCTGGAGTCATCTTCCTACTAAAGAAAGTGACTGGGCATAATGTTTTTTTCCATTTTGTTGTCACTACCATGTGGCCATTCCTGTAGTAGTACCACAGACAGAGTATTTTCCCTGCTGCTGCTTGTAGCACAAACAGTAACCTTGGTGTGGGTGCTATTAATTCTGCAGCTTGTGCTAGTTTTACTTTTATTTGTGAAAATGCCTCCTCTTCATGAGATCCCCACTCTAAAAAGGTGGAGTTCTTTTGTTCCTGTAACATTTTGTATAGGGGAGCAGCCACGGCTGCATAATCCTCTATAAATTCCCTATTGTAATTCATGATTCCCATGAATTTATGTTAGTCTGCTATAGTCAGTGGCTTTTCCATTTGTAAAATGCCTTGTACACATATAGGGCAAGGAGATCTTCCTGTAGGTTTTATAATAGTACCTAGAAACTTGACGTCTTGTGACATAAACTGAATTTTTTCACTTTTAACCTTAAATCTTGCTTGCTGTAGAGTATGAAAAACTGTCTTAAGAAGCCGTACATGCTCCTCTACTGTTTCTGACTGAATTAAAATATCATCAGTGTAATGTATTACTGAATCATCCTTTTCCAGATGTTGTAGAATGGATCCTACTGTCTGATGAAAAACACCTGGACTATTTTGAAACCCTTGTGGCAACCTTGTCATGACATATTGCTGGTTTTTAAATGTAAAGGCAAATCTTGGCCAATCTTTTTTCCTGAGTGGTACTGCAAAATGCCATTTGCTAAATCTATTGCTGTAAACCACTTACTTTGTGGCTTAATATGTGCAGCCAACTCTGGGACTCCTGGAATCAAATGTGCTCTAGGAGTGGTATACTGATTAACCTTCCGTAAATCAATAACAAGACGATAACTACCATCTTTTTTCTTAACTGGCCAGATTGGTGAATTTGTAGTACTGTTGCCCTTTTGTATAATTCCTTTTTTTCCCCATTCTGCAATACATTTTTCCATATGTTCTTCTGCTTCCCTAGGAATAGGATATTGTTTTTGAAAAGATGGTATATAGTCCTGATCACTTCCTACCCCTACTGGGCTTTCTAGTTTCTCACAATCACTGGGACCCTTGGACAACAGATTTGGGAATTGCTGTTTTAAATGCTTCCATACATCCTCACTGTCTGTATTTACAAAGCCTGTAGATTTTTCAGGTTTATCAGGTAGAGATATTGCATAGCAACCTGTACTTTGCTCTTCCTCTCTTTGTTGTTTGTCTCCCATCCACAGAATTTCATTAGGTAAATCAATTACTATGCCCAAAGGCCCTAGAATGTCCATACCAATAATGGTATTTGAGCAAGATGGATGCATTAAAAATGCACTCTTCCATGTCTGTCCCTCTTTACTAAATGTTATGTCCACATTTTGGCTACTCACTGCATAACATCCTGTGCCATTAAATGCTGAAATGCAAACCTTTTTTATAGGATTTGATGGTAACTGTCTGTGACAAATACTGCTGCTCATGTGTCTATTAAGACATTTTTCCACAATGACCCCTCCACCCAAATATCAAGAATGGTCAACAGATGTATCCAAAACACATTTCAAGAGGGCATTTTTATCTGATTTAATCCAGATGTTATATTTGGTAGTAAACTACATACCTAACAATTAGAACCATTCATGCTTTTTGCATACATTGTCTTGCCAAAAAAAGTGTTAAAAGATGGTGACCAATATTGTTTATTTTTTCACATTTTTTTTACTCTCTCTCTCTTATGTAACTTTACAGTTTGATCAACAGGTTGTAAGTATAATTTAATACTAAGCAATACAATAATAGTTAGTATGATCGCTATTATCAATTTAAAAAACATTCTTTAACTAGAAATTCCATTGCTGAATCATTTTGCCTTTGGTCATTCGACACTGGATTTCCAAAAGGATGCACTTTAAACCATGTCAATTTCATTATAGTTTTCTCTGATGGAAACCTACACGAGAATACATTTAATCAGATTTACATTACTCACTATTTTTGATCATTCTTAGTAGATCATTATGTACCAACAATGCTCTGTTTTTCTTTTTTCCTTTGATTTAGTACACTAATGGTCCAATTTCTTCCACTACTTCAAAATGGCCTTGCCATTTGCTAGCCCATGGTCCTTCCGTTTTGAATGTTTTTACCAATACTTTGGTTCCACAAGGAAGTTTTTCTTCAGCTGGTAATATTGACACCTTTCTCCATAGATGGAACACTTGCTCCCTTGCATTTTAGTCACATATACTAGTAAGTTGCTTTAGCCATTCCTGATGTTTGCATATTTCTAGCATGGGCCTACAATTAGGTAAATCTGGGTCAAATGGTAATTGAATAGGCATTTTACGGCCTGCCATTATTTCATAGGTTCATAGGTTCATAGGTTGGTACTAGGCTATCAGCCCTAGGGTCTATACAAGCCTAGCCATAACAATTCCCTGGCTATTTCTTCCCACATTATTTACTTTCCTGGACCCCTGTCTAGCAGGGCAACTGACGTGATCCCTGGGGTGAATTTCCTTTCTCCCATCCAATCGTCAAGGTTCCTCTTGAAGAGGTCCAAAGAGGCACTCTGCTTGACATGTATGGGCAATCTATTCCAGAGTCTGGGGAGTCTCTGGGTCAGGAACCTCTCCCTCCAGCATGTTTTGTTTATTGTGATGACAAGGTTTAGATCCCTGGAGCATGTAGCTCTGAGGGATTGGGATTTCTTTAAGTGTAGCATGTCCAACAGCTCTGGGTTTGACATGGCCTTGTATGTTAAGCAGAGATCACCTCTGAGTAGATGATATGCGACAGAGTATAGCTGGAGTTTTTTAAGGCGGTTAGCATAGGGCATCTGCTTTAGGCCTGTGATTCTTTTAGTGAGGTATTTCTGAGGCCTTTCCAGTTGTTGCAGATGCCTTGAGATGTACATACCAAATGGGGCGTTGTATTCTATAATGGGTCTAATGAGGGATGAGTACAGTGGGACAATGACCTCCTTTTTTCTGGATGAAAAGCCCTTCATGATGAGGTGTGCCACATAGAAGGATTTCCTAACTGTTGTGGCGATGTGGTTATTGAAGGTGAGACCACTGTCCACCTGTGTCCCTAAGTCTCTTATCACACTTTCGGTGTTTAGTGTACTGCCACCTATATGGTGATTCATGGATACATGTTTTTCCCCAAAGGGGATAACAATACATTTCTTGGCATTGAGCTTGAGCCCATGGCTCTGGCACCAAGCATCTGTTTCTGTAAGGCCCTTTTGTAGAGTATCTACATCATTTGGGGATTCAATGATGGCTCCCAGTTTGCAGTCATCTGCAAACTTTGTTAGCCAGAGTCCCTTAGTGTTGACCTGTACTTCAGAGAAGTAGATGCCAAACAAGAGCAGCCCCAGGACTGAACCCTGAGGTACTCCACTTGTCACTTGTCTGGAGCTGGATTTGGAGTCAGCTACTTTTACAGTGTGGCTTCTATCAGTAAGCCATTTAGCAACCCATTGGGTGACATAGGGATTAATGCCCAACTTAGTAAGTTTATCTATGATTCCAGAGTGGGGGATGGTGTCAAAGGCCTTGGCAAGGTCTAGATAGGCTGCGTGGACCATCTTACCCTTGTCCATGGCTCTGGAGACTGATTCAAAGAAGTCAATCAGGTTCAGGAGACAAGATCGGCCCTTCACAAACCCAAACTGGGTGGGGTCCAGTGTTTGAAGGTTGCCAATGTCTTTGTTTATAAGTTCCATTATAATACGCTCCATGGCCTTGCAGATAAGGCTTGTCAGAATGATGGGATGGTAGTTTCCAGGATCCAAGGTGGATTCCCCCTTGTGGATTGGGATAAGTGTAGTTCTGCGCCACTCAGTGGGCACGAAACCTGAGGTGAGGCTATGATTAAACATGACACCTAGGTGAGGTGCCAGTTCATATTGTAGTTCATGTAGTACACAGCCCGGGATGTCATCTGGTCCCATGGATGCTGTATTCTTGGCTTTAGAGAGTGCGTTTTGTACCTGTGTGGCCGTTATTACTGGAATTTGGCAATCTTCCGGTATTGAGATGGGCCATTTAGGGGGTGAGAGGGGGGTGAAGTTGGCGCTGAATTGATCTGCCAGGATATTGGCAATATCCTTCGGATCAGTATATTTAATGCTATTCTGTTTTAGCTCAGGGCAGATCTGAGCATTTCCATTTAGATTCTTGACATAGTTATAGAATGCTTTGTGGTTGTCTTTGGAATCTTTGGCAATTTTATTTTTGTAACTAGCTTTGGAGGATTTTATGAGGCATCTCAGTTTCTTACTGAGGCTAGTAAGGGAGTTTTTTGCATCCTGGGATTTTCCTCTTTTCTGCAAAAGTTTCTTCCTTTTGTTGTAAAGTTTGTTTATGGCAGGGGACCACCAGATTGGCTTCCTTTTTTTGGATGAGAGCATTTTGGTTCTATTTGGGATGGCACGATTCATGCATGAGTGGATGTGCTCGTACAGTGCCTTAGTGTAGGATTCAGCAGTTGAACTTTCAGTTCCCGTCTGCATGGGTGTCATGAAGTTTGTCATTTCTGACTTGAGTAGCATGAAGTTGGCTTTGGAGACGTTTTTTATGGTGGTTTCTTTACTGGGGGGGTGGGGGTGGGATGTGGATGTGGATGTCATACGGGAAATACCTGGTTTGCTGTTTGGTGTTGCTTGAATACCCATTAAAATACCAGGCAAATGATGTACCCATGTATTGCCCTTTTGTAAGCATGCCTTTTTTAGAAGTTCTTTTAACATCTGATTCATACGTTCTACAATGCCATTAGATTGTGGATGGTATGGTACATGAAACCTTTGCTGTATGCCACACATTTGTTTAATGAGATCACTAATAAACTGTGGGCCATTCTCTGACTGTATGACCCATGGTCATCCCCAATGACAGAAAATATTTTTCCATAAGGCTTCTGCTGTTGCCTTTGCTGTCATGGTTTTGGTAGGAATTGCTTCTACCCATTTTGAAAAGACGTCCACTACTACTAGTAGATACCTGTAACCTCCCTTTGTTGTTGGTAATGGACCTGCATAATCTATTTGAACT
>NC_056741.1:1867224795-1867249889 GCF_019279795.1 Protopterus annectens | reverse complement strand
AGGGGAACAAATTTAGAACTTTCTTATTTCAAAAATTGACATGTATACATATGGGATTATTGGAGGGATAAAATGAGAAAGAGGTGGAAAAGTCAACAGAATATGTAGTGTAGGGCAGAGAGAATTATAAATACAGTACAGAAGGTATGATGCTGAGTACAGGATTTACTGCAGGTCTTTTTTGTTTTAAACTTTGCAGTCACAATCAGTGGATGCATGCTACCATGTAGTGGTCAGAGGAGGGTGATACACTGGGAGAAGGAGGTTCATCAATACTGGAATCTACAGAGTGAGAAGAGCCAAGAAAAAGTCCAGAAATACAATTAGTGACTTGAAGTTGGATAGGTGCTACAGCCAGTGAGAAGGTATACAGTTAATAACTTTCTTATTTGAAATACTGCAAAGGTTTACATCTGGGATTATTGGAAGGAAAACATGAGAAAGTGGTGGAAAAGTCTGCAGAATCTGTAGTGTAAGACAGAAAAAAAAGTAATAAACACAATACAAAAGGCATGAGGCTGGTAAGAGGATTTACTGTAGGCCTTTCTTGTTTAAACTTTACAGTCAGAATCAATGGGTGTATGCTGCCACCTTGTTTTAAGAGGAGGGTGGTGCACTGGAAGAAAGAGGTTCATCAAGACTGGAATCTACAGAATGGGAAGAGCCAAGAAAAAGTCCGGAAATACAATAAAGAACCTGAAGGTGGAAAGGTGCTACAGCCTGTGAGAAGGTATGCAGTTTAGAACTTTGTTATTTCAAAAATTGCAAAGGTATACATATGGGATTATTGGAGAGAAAAAATGAGAAAGAGGTGGAAAATCCAAAGAATCTGTAGTGTAGGGCAGAGAGAAATAATAAATACAATACGCAAGGCATGAGGCTGGTTAGAGGATTTACTGCAGGTCTTTTTTGTTTAAACTTTACAATCAGAATTAGTGAGTGTATGGTGCCACCTAGTGATAAGAGGAGGGTAGTACATGGGAAGAAGGAGGTTTGTCGAGACTCAAATCTACAGAGCGGGGAAAAGCCAAGAAAAAGTCCAGAAAAACAATCAATGACCTTCAGTTGGAAAGGTGCTACAGCCAGGGAGAAGGTATGCAGTTTAGAACTTTCTTATTTTAAAAATTGCAAAAGCATAGATATGGGATTATTGGAGGGGAAAAAACATGAAAGAGGTGGAGAAGCTACAAAATCTTCAGTGCAGGTCAGAAAGAATTATAAATGCAATACCTAAGGCATGAGGCTGGTTAGAGGATTTACTGTAGTTTTTTTTTTTGTTGTAAACTTTGCAGTCAGAATCAATGAGTGTATGCTGCCGGCTAGTGGTGAGAGGAGGGTGGTATTCTGGAAGAAGGTTCATAGAGACTTGAATCTACCTAGCGGAAAGAGCCAAGAAAAAGTCCAGAAGAACAATCAGTGACCTGAAATTGGAATGGTGCTACAGCCAGGGAGAAGGTATGCAATTTAGAACTTTCTTATTTGAAAAATTACAAAGGTATACATATGGGATTATTGGAGGGAAAAAATGGGAAAGAGGTGGAAAAGTCCACAGAATCTGTAGTGTAGGGCAGAGAGAAGTAATAAATACAATACATAAGCCATGAGGCTGGGTACAGGATTTACTGCAGGTCTTTTTTGTTTTAAAGTTTATAGTCACAATCAGTAGGTATATTCTGCCATCTAGTGGTGAGAGGAGGGTGCTACACAGAAAGAAGAGGGTTCATCAAGAGTTGAATCTACAGAGCGAGAAGAGCCAAGAAAAAGTCCAGAAAAACAATCAGTGACCTGAAGTTGGAAAGGTGCTACAACCAGGGAGAAGGTATGCAGTTTAGAAATTTCTTATTTCAAAAATTTCCAAAGTATAGATATGGGATTATTGGAGGGAAAAATGAATGAGAAAGAGGTGGAAACGTCTACCGAATCTGTAGTGTAGGTCAGAGAGAATTATAAACACAATATGTTAGGCATGAGGCTTGTTAGAGAATTTACTGCAGGTATTTTTTGTTTAAACTTTACTGTCAGAATCAATGTGTGCATGCTGCTACCTAGTGAGGAGAAGAGGGTGGTATACTGGAAGAAAGAGGTTCATCAAGACTGGAATCTACAGAGTGGGAAGAGCCAAGAAAAAGTTCAGAAAATCATTTAGTGACTTGAAGTTGGATAGGTGCTACAGCCAGGGAGACGGTATGCAGTTTAGAGCTTTCTTATTTCAAAAATTGAAAGGTATACATATGGGATTATTGAGGGAAAATGAGAAAGAGGTGGAAATGTCCACATAATCTGTAGTTTAGGGCAGAGAGAAGAAATAAATACAATACATAATGCATGAGGCTGGTTAGAGGAATTACTGCAGTTTTTTCTTGAGTTATACTTTGCAGTCACAATCAATTGGTGTGTGCTGCCACCTAGTGGCAAGAGGAGAGTGGTACACTGGAAGAAGAAGGTTTGTTGAGACTTGAATCTGCAGAGTGGGAAAAGTCAAGAAAAAGTCCAGAAAAACAGTGAGTGACCTGAAGTTGGAAAGGTGCTACAGCTAGGGAGAAGGATTGCAGTTCAGAACTTTCTTATTTCAAAAATTGCAAAGGAATACATATGGGATTATTGGATGGAAAAAATGAGAAAAAGGTGGAAAAGTCAGCAGAATCTGTAGTGTAGGGCAGAAAGAAATAATAAATACAATATGTAAAGCATGAGGCTGGTTAGAGGATTTTCTGATGTTCTTTTTTGGCTAAACATTACAGCCACAATCAATGTGTGTATGTTGTCACCTAGTGGTAAGAGGAGGGTGGTACACTGGAAGAATAAGATTCATTGAGACTTGAATCTACAGAACAGGAAGAGGAAAGAAAACATCAAGAAAAACAATAAATAACCTAAAGCTGGAAATGTGCTATAGCCAGGGAGAGGGTATGCAGTTTAGAACTTTCTTATTTTAAAAACAGCAAATGTATAGATATGGGATTATTGGAGGGAAAAATGAGAAAGAGGTGGAAAAATCTACAGATTCTGCAGTGTAGGTTGGGGAGAATTATAAATACAATGTGTAAGGCATGAGTCTGGTTAGAGAATTTACTGTTGGTATTTTTACTTTTAAACTTTGCAGTCACAATCAATGGGTGTATGCTGCTACTTTTTGGCATGATGAGGGTGGTACACTGGAAGAAGAAAGTTCATCATCACATGAATATACAGAGTGGGAAGAGCCAAGACAAAGTCCAGAAAAACAGTTAGTGGCCTGAAGTTGGAAAGGTGCTATGGCCAGGGAGAAAGTGTGCAGTTTAGAACTTTCTTATTTTAAAAATTGCAAAAGTATATATATGGGATTATTGGAAGGAAAAAATGAGAAAGATGTAGAAAGTCCACAGAATCTGTAGTGTATGGCAAAGAGAAGTAATAAATATAATACTTAATGCATGAGCCTTGTTAGAGGATTTACTGCAGGTCTTTTTTGTTTAAACTTTTCAGTCAGAATCAATGGGTATATGCTGACATCTTGTGGTGAGAGGAAAGTGGTACACTGGAAGAAGGAGATTCACTTAGAATGGAATCTACAGAGAGGGAAGAGGCAAGAAAAAGTCCAGAAAAACAATAAATAACTTGAAGTTGGAAAGGTGCTACAGTCTGGGAGAAGGTATGCAGTTTAGAACATTCTTATTTCAAAAATTGCAAAGGTATACATATGGGATTTTTGGAGGGAAAAAAATGAGAAAGAGGCGGAAAAGTCCACAGAATCTTTATGGTAGGGCAGAGAGAAGTAATAAATACAATACCACAAAACCAACCAACTCCAAAACTCCAAACTAGTAACCTTGAATACTGGAACACAACACGAACAGCAAAAAATGTTTGACAAGTTTTTTAATTCTGGTACCTCGGCCTTCGCCTTCTCCTGGAATACATTTTTAAAATCAAACAACACCCCTTTTATAACACATCCAATTAAGTGATTAAATGATTGAATCACCCTATTAAACAATTGATCAACTGGCATCAACCATGAATTTTCATTCTGAAGTTTCTAACTTCATTATTGTAATGTTTTCTGACTTCACTAATATAATTTCATGCTCCATTACATGTGTTATGAATCATGATTTTACAAACTTTTACTAACATTTGTATAATACTTGAATCAAATAATCCATTATATATAAATGCTTTCTATGCATTATATGCACTCATCTCATGTGAATTCTTTAAAATGATAAAATGCTCACAATTGTGTGCCTGTTGTGAACAAAAATTATAAAAAAACACTGAACTACTGTGCATGAATTCCACTTTGAGAAAGTCCTTTCAAATACACAAATAGCTGTATTCCTTTTAGGTGGAATAAAATTACTTTTGTATGGAACTTTAGGAACAGTCAACCTACCATAGCCAGTGTTAAATGCAAAGCCACTCCCATCCAAACAAATATCTTCATGTGAAAATATGTCAACCAAATCATTTTCATGCAGTGTCATATTCATTAAGGAATTGTCTAAACTAACATCACCCTCATCCACATTAACTACATTAATAATGCTTTTTTCATCAGAAAAAAAATTCTCTCAAATGTAGTTTTTTACAAAATTCCCTAACATCAAAAAAAAAGGATTCTTTCATTTCTTTTTTTTTTTTCCAAATGGCATGAACATGGAAATTTAAAATTACATATTTCTCAAAGTGGAATTCATGCACAGTAGTTCAGTGTTTTTTTATAATGTTTGTTCACAACAGGCACACAATTGTGAGCATTTTATCATTTTAAAGAATTCACATGAGATGAGTGCATATAATGCATAGAAAGCATTTATATATAATGGATTATTTGATTCAAGTATTTTTTTTTTCCAAATGGCATGAACATGGAAATTTAAAATTACATATTTCTCAAAGTGGAATTCATGCACAGTAGTTCAGTGTTTTTTTATAATGTTTGTTCACAACAAGCACACAATTGTGAGCATTTTATCATTTTAAAGAATTCACATGAGATGAGTGCATATAATGCATAGAAAGCATTTATATATAATGGATTATTTGATTCAAGTATTATACAAATGTTAGTAAAAGTTTGTAAAATCATGATTCATAACACATGTAATGGAGCATGAAATTATATTAGTGAAGTCAGAAATCATTACAATAATGAAGTTAGAAACTTCAGAATGAAAATTCATGGTTGATGCCAGTTGATCAATTGTTTAATAGGGTGATTCAATCATTTAATCACTTAATTGGATGTGTTATAAAAGGGGTGTTGTTTGATTTTAAAAATGTATTCCAGGAGAAGGCGAAGGCTGAGGTACCAGAATTAAAAAACTTGTCAAACATTTTTTGCTGTTCGTGTTGTGTTCCAGTATTCAAGGTAATAAATACAATACATAAGGCATGAGACTGGTAAGAGGATTTACTGCTGGTCTTTTTTGTTTAAAACTTTACAATCAGAATCAAGGGTGTATGATGAAACCTAGTGGCGAAAGGAGCTTGGTACACTAGAAGAAGGAGGTTCATCAATAATGGAATCTACAGAGTGGGAAGAGTCAAGAAAAAGTCCGGAAGAACAATCAATGACTTGAAATTGGAGAGGTGCCACAGCCAGGAAGAAGGTATGCACCTTATAACTTTCTTATTTGAAAAATTGCAAAGGTATACATCTGCAATTATTGGAAGCAAAAATGAGAAAGTGTTGGAAAATACCCAGAATCTGTCGTGTAGGGCAGAGAGAAGTAATTAATAGAATATGTAAGGCACGCGGCTGGTTAGAGGATTTACTACAGGTCTTTTTTTTGTTTAAACTTTACAGTCATAATCAATGGTGCCACCTAGTGGCAAGAGAAGGGTGCACTGGAGGAAGGAGGTTCATCAAGACTGGTCTCTACAGAGTAGGAAGAGCCAAGAAAAAGTCCAGAAAAACAACCAGTAACTTGAAGTTGCTGAGGGGCTACAGCCAGGGAGAAGATATGCAGTTTTAAACTTTCTTATTTCAAAAATTGCAAAAGTATACATCTGGGATTATTGGAAAGAAAACATGAGAAAGTGGTGGAAAAGTCTGCAAAATCTGTAGTGTAGGGCAGAGAGAAGTAATAAATACAGTACGTAAGGCATGAGGAAGTGGTGGAAAAGTCTTCAGAATCTGTAGTGTAGGGCAGAGAGAAGTAATAAATACAATATATAAGGCATGAGACTGGTTAGAGGATTTGCTACAGCTCTTTTTTTTTAAACTTTACAGTCACAATCAATGGGTGTATGCTGCTACCTAGTGGCAAGAGGAGAGTGGTACACTGGAAGAAGAAGGTTTGTTGAGACTTGAATCTGCAGAGTGGGAAAAGTCAAAAAATCCAGGGAGAAGGTATGCACTTTAGAACTTTCTTATTTTCAAAATTGCAAAGGTATACATATGGGATTATTTGGGGGACAAATGAGAAAGATGTGGAAAAGTCCCCAGAATCTGTAGTGTAGGACAGAGAGAAGTAATAAATACAATATATAAGACATGAGACTGGTTAGAGGATTTTCTACAGCTCTTTTTTTTAAACTTTACAGTCACAATCAATGGGTGTATGCTACCATCTAGTGGTGAGAGGAGGGTGATACACTGGAAGAAGGTTCATTGAGACTAGAATTGACAGAGCAGGGAAGAGCCAAGAAAAGGTCCAGAAAAACAATCAGTGACCTGAAGTTGGAAAGTTGCTTCAGTCAGGGAGAAGGTATGCACTTTAGAACTTTCTTATTTCAAAATTTGCAAAAGCATAGATATGGGATTATTGGAGGGGAAATAACAATAAAGAGGTGGAAAAGCTACATAATCTGCAGTCCAGGTCAGAGAGAATTATAAATGCAATACATAAATCATGAGGCTGGTTAGAGGATTTACTGCAGGTCTTTTTTGTTTTAAACGTTGCAGTCAGAATCAATGAGTGTATGCTGCCACCTAGTGGTGAGAAGAGGGTGGTACACTGGAAGAAGGTTCATCTAGACTTGAATCTACTGAGCGGGAAGAACCAAGAAAAAGTCTAGAAGAACAATAAGTGACCTAAAGTTGGAAAGGTGCTACAGCCAGGGAGAAAGTATGCAATTTAGAACTTTCTTATTTTAAAAATTACAAAGGTATACATATGGTATTATTGGAGGGAAAAAATGAGAAAGAGATGGAAAAGTCCACAGAATCTGTAGTGTAAGGCAGAGAGAAGTAATAAATACAATGCAAAAGGCATGAGGCTGGGTGCAGGATTTACTGCAGGTATTTTTTGTTTTAAAGTTTAGAGTCACAATCAATGGGTGTATTCTGTCACCTAGTGTAAAGAGGTGGGTGCTACACAGAAAGAAGAAGGTTAGTCGAGAGTTGCATCTACAGAGCTAGAAGAGCCAAGAAACAGTCCAGAAAAAACATCAGTGATGTGAAGTTGGAAAGGTGCTACAGCTAGGCAGAAGGTATGCAGTTTAGAAATTTCTTATTTCAAAAATTGCCAAAGTATAGATATAGGTTCATAGGTTCATAGGTTTATACTAGGCTATCTGCCCTAAGGCATTTATAAGCCTAGCCCAAATTTTTGTGGCTTACGCCACCCCTTATATGAAAAAATACTGTGCCCATTAGTTTGTTGTGCCTCTGTCCAGCAGTGACACAGAGATGATTCCTGGGGTAAACCTACGATCTCCCATCCACAGGTCTAGATTTCTCTTGAACAGAGTCAGCGAGGTGCTCTGCCTCACATGGACCGGGATTTTATTCCACAGCATAGGGAGTCTCTGAGTGATAAATCTATCCCTCCAGCACGTCCTATTTATATCCGTGCTAAGGTTTAAGTCGCTTGCTCTAGTGGTTTTGGTGGATTTGGATTTTTTGAGGTGGAGCATGTCCATTAATTCCGGGTTGGACATGGCCTTGTATGTCAGGCACATGTCACCTCTGAGCAGACGGTATGCGACTGAATAGAGCTGGAGTTTCTTTAATCTGGCTGCATATGACAGATTTTGGTGTCCCTTTATCCTTTTGGTGAGGAACTTTTGGGGTCTCTCCAATTGCTGCAGATGTCGGGTGAGATACATCCCGAATGGGGCATTGTACTCGATCATTGGTCTGATAAGTGAAGAGTACAGGGGAACAATGACCTCACTAGATCTGGATGTGAATCCCTTCATGATCAGGTGGGCAATGTAGAAGGTCTTTCTAACCACTTTAGCAATGTGAGTGTCAAAAGAAAGGCCACTGTCAACCTGGGTCCCCAGGTCCCTGATAACCTCTTCTGTGCTTAGTGGATTGCCACCTATATGGTAGCTTGGGGTTACCTTGTTTTTCCCGAAGGGTATGACTATACATTTTTGGCGTTTAACTTCAGGCCATGGCTCTGGCACCAGCTATCTGTTTCCGTGAGTCCCTTCTGAAGGATATCCGTGTCCGATGCATTTTCCACTATGGCGCCCAGTTTGCAGTCGCCTGCAAACTTTGTTAGCCAAAGGCCTCCCATGCTGGCCTGTACTTCTGAGAAGTAGATGCCAAACAATAGGGGCCAAGGACCGAGCCCTGTGGGACACCACTTGTGACCGGCTTGGAGTCTGACACAGCGCCAGCAACTCTAACCCTGTGGGTTCTGTCCTTAAGCCAGTTTGCAACCCATCTTGTGACATATGGGTTTACATTTAAGCTGGTAGTTTTTCTACAATACCCGAGTGGGGTATTGTGTGAAAGCCTTTGCAAGGTCAAGGTAGGCTGTATGGACTGCCTTTCCTTCATCAATGGCCTTGGTGACTGTTTCGAAGAAGTCGACCAAGTTCAAAAGGCATGATCTTCCCTTGACAAAGCCAAACTGGGTCGGGTCCAATGTCTGCAAGTCCCCTATATCTTTGTTTATGAGCTCCATTATGATCCTCTCCATAGCTTTGCAGACTAGACTTGTTAAGCTTATGGGGCGGTAATTACCAGGGTCCATAGAGGCGCCGCCTTTGTGGAGTGGGACCACAGTTGCCGTACGCCATTCCTTGGGCACGTATCCTGTGGTAAGGCTGAGATTAAACAGCTGCCTTATGTGCGGGGTTAATTCCTCATTTAGCTCGTGTAGCACACAGCCGGGGACACCATCTGGTCCCATTGATGCTTTGTTTTTAGCTTTAGAGAGAGCAGCTTTCACCTGCACATTTGAGATGTCCAGGAGGCTACAATCGGCTGGGATAGTTATCTCTCCTTTAGGGGGGGGAGAGGGGGGTGAAGTTTGCACTGAACCTATCTGCCAGTATGTTGGCAATGTCTGTGGGTTCAGTGATTTTTGTATCATTTTGAACTAATTCTGAGCATATCTGGGAGTTTCCACCCAGGTTCCTAACATAGCTGAAAAAGGCCTTATGATTGTCCTTTGAATCCATGGCAATTTTTCTCTCAAAATTGGCCTAAGTTGATTTTATGAGTGCTCGTAATTTTTTACTAATAATGATCAGGGGTGACTTCCCTTTTATGGATTTTGTTCTATCATGTAATAGTTTTCTCCTCTTATTGTAAAGTTTGTTAATGGCTGGGGTCCACCAGACTGGACGTTTGCCCTTTGTGGAAAGAGTCTTGGTTTTATTTGGGATTGCCTGATCCATGCAGTCCTGGAGGTGTTCATAGAAGGCATTTGTAAGGGCTTCCGCAGCTTGGGTTGTGGTTTCCTCTGGCTCAGGGGCCTTGAAGGATACCACACCAGTCTTGAGTAGTGTGAAGTTTGCTTTAGAGAAGTTCTTCACTATGGTCTTTTTGTTTGGGGTGGGGCGGGATGTGGATTTCCAGTGAGATTAGTTTATGATCAGATCTCACCAATGAGGGATATACTTCCGGTGTGGAGCATTTTGTCCCCATGTTTGTGACAATGAGATCTAGTATATTTTCTCCTCTCGTGGGAACAGTGACTAGCTGTTCCATGGCATTTGAATTTATGAACTCCAGGAACCATTGGGCTAGAAAGTTAGGGCTTGAGTAATGTTCCCAGTCTATATTCAGGTAGTTGAAGTCACCCAATATGATGGTGTTTGGAGATACATTTATACCCTCCAGTGTCTTCAGGAAGGCTGTGTGGGGTTCCTGAGTTTGAGAGGGTGGCCTGTAGCATGCTACAATTTGTAGAGCAGTTTTGCCTATGGTTAGTTGCACCTGGATGGTTTCCGAAGCTTGTGCGTTGCCACCAACCTGGAGGTGTGGGTATCCTTTATGAATATGGATACACCTCCTTTTGTGGTGTGCTCCGGGTTTTGGGGCGAACGCATGATATGAGGTAAAACCTAATAGTGCCGGGGTGCTCTCAGGAGCCTTGAACCAGGTTTCAGTTACAGCACAGACATCGATGTTCTCCATACTGAGAAGGGCCTCGAGTGCGTGCATTTTGAGATTTAGACTTCTGGCATTGAGCAGCATTACCCTCAGTTTCTTCCCATTTTTGTTTTCTAGGGTGGTAGGTTTAGAATTTGAGCCTTGCCTAAAAAGGCACTATGGGGGTGGCAAGAGCCTTAGCCAATATCCAGAATCCCAGGGGTGACAGGTGCAAGCCGTCCCATGCGAAGCAGTGTGGCTTGTCAAGCATGTCATCCCAGGCAGACAGACACTGGATCCCCTTTGAATGACACCAGACATTAAGCCAATTGTTAAAGCTGATCATCTTGTCTCTATATTGTGGCATCATTCTTGGTGAAGGAAGGATACTGCTCAGGGTTAGGGTCATACCTGCCTGGGCTACATAATCAGAGAGCTCCTCTATGTCTCTTTCATGTAGTCCAGGGAGGTACGTCTCAGGTCGTTCACACCAGCATGGACAATGACTGTGTCATATTTGTACTTGCCGTGGAGTGACCCGAAAGTGCTTGTGTTATGTGGCGGATTCTAGCCCGATAGGCAGCTTACTGTGACCCTCTCCTTGTTCAGCCTGGTGAGTGGGACGTCAGTGTGTCTGACTATGGAGTCACCTATGACAAGTATGTTTGATGTTGTATTTGGCCTTAAGTGCTGTGACTGCTTTGCACACTGCTTTTGTGGTTTATGTGTTGCTTGTGGGGTGTCTTGAGGTAGCAGTTGTTTGGGTGTCTGCTTTGGAGGCCTCTGCTGTTTAGGTAAATTTTTACTCAGAGCCTCCGAGTATGTCTTTGTGTGTTTATGTGTTTGATTCAGTGGAGTGGTAGCATTATGTGAGGCTGGTTTTGTGGTGTGTGTAGTTGCCTTCTCCTCCTGTCTGGTCTTGCCAGTCCTGAGTTGAGAGAGCTCAGCCTCCAGTTTGGCTAAATAGCTGCATCTCTCGCAAGTATTTGTGTTATGTGGGAGGAGGAGAGGGTTGTCTGTGTACATGAGGCAGTTATAACATTGCCTCAAGATTCCCAGATTCACCAGCTGGACCGAGAGGAGATTGACAACTGACCTTTGGACATGCTAGAATAATATTGGGAAATCCTTAATTGAAAACAAGGGCCAGTGGGGAGTGAGGGTGTAGTGCTTTTAATTTTTAGTGCTGACTTATATAATTGCTTTAGTGAGCAAGTGCCAGGTAACTTGAGTGCAATGTGTTACAAGTAACTAAATGCAAAATGACAAACAGTAACTTTCTTTCAAGTGAAACAAGGAAATAAGTACAGTAAGCAATGCAGATATCACTAGTGATTCACAGAAGCTGAGAAGTTGCGTATTAGGTGGAATTAGCTTCCAGGGAAATAACAAGCAAACAAACAACAAGCATATAAACAAAGCTAGATTCAGCAGGCCTGGATCTAGTCTATGCTAGAGCAAACAAGGTGAACCAATTTCAGTAAGATACAGTTCAAATATTCAGGCACTATAAACCTTTAACCAGAAATTCCCAGCTCAGAAGGGCAGAGTCCAGCCTCTTCTCCCACAAGAGTGCAGACCATGAACCTTCTTAATGTAAAATAACTGGCCTGAAGCCCAAGTGCCTAAACCAGAACTAATACACTTGGACACTGGGCTCTCAATCAGCAGTTCCCAAAGCTACCTAATATGGGATTAATGGAGGGAAAAAATGAGAAAGAGGTGGAAAAGTCTACAGAATTTGTAGTGTAGATCAGAGAGAATTATAAACACAATACGTAAGGCATGAGACTGGTTAGAGAATTTACTGCAGGTCTGTTTTATTTAAACTTTACAATTAGAATCAATGGGTGTATGCTGCTACCTAGTAGTGAGAAGAGTGTGGTACACTGGAAGAAAGAAGTTCATCAAGACTGGAATCTACAGAGTGGGAAGAGCCAAGAAAAAGGCCAGAAAAACAAATAGTGACTTGAAGTTGGAAAGGTGCTACAGCCAGGGAGACGGTATGCAGTTTAGAACATTCTTATTTAAAAAATTGAAAGGTATGCATATGGGATTATTGAGGGAAAATAAGAAAGAGGTGGAAATGTCCACACAATCTGTAGTGTAGGGCAGAGAGAAGTTATAAATACATTACGCAATGCATGAGGCTGGTTAAAGGATTTACTGCAGGTCTTTTTTGATTTATACTTTCCAGTCACAAGCAATTGGTGTATGCTGCCACCTAGTAGCGAGTGAAGGGTTGTACACTGAAAGAAGGTTCGTCGAGATTTGAATCTATAGATTGGGAAGAGGCATGAAAAAGTCCAAGAAAACAATCAGTGACCTCAAGTTGGAAAGGTGCTACACCTAGGGAGAAGGATTGCAGTTCAGAACTTTCTGATTTCAAAAATTGCAAAGGTATACATATGGGATTATTAGAGGGGAAAAAATGAGAAAGAGGTGGAAAAGTCAGCAGAATCTGTAGTGTAGGGCAGATAGAAGTAATAAATACAATACGTGAGGCATGAGGCTAGTAAGAGGATTTACTGCAGGCCTTTGTTGTTTAAACTTTACAGTCAGAATCAATGGGTGTATGCTCCCACCTAGTGGTGAGAGGAAGGTGGTACACTGGAAGAAAGATGTTCATCAAGACTGGAATCTACAGAGTGGGAAGAGCCAAGAAAAAGTCCAGAAATACAATAAAGAACCTGAAGGTGGAAAGGAGCTACAGCCTGTGAGAAGGTATGCAGTTTAGAACTTTCTTATTTCAAAAATTGCAATGGTATACATATGGGATTATTGGAGGGAAAAAAATGAGAAAGAGGTGGAAAAGTCCACAGAATCTGTATTGCAGGTCAGATAGAATTATAAATGCAATACCTAAGGCATGAGGCTGGTTAGAAGATTTACTGTAGGTCTTTTTTGCTTTAAATTTTGCAATCAGAATCAATGGATGTGTGCTGCCATCTAGTGGTGAGAGGAGGGTGGTACACTGGAGGAAGGTTCATCAAGACTTGAATCTACCAAGCAGGAAGATCCAAGAAAATGTCCAGAAGAACAATCAGTGACCCGAGGTTGGAAAGGTGCTACAGCCAGGGAGAAGGTATGTAGTTTAGAACTTTCTTATATTAAAAATTACAAAGGTATACATATGGGATTATTGGAGGGGAAAAAATGAGAAAGATGTGGAAAAGTCAGCAGAATCTGTAGTGTAGGGCAAAGAGAAGTAATAAATACAATACGTAAGGCATGAGGCTGGTTTGAGCATTTTCTGAAGTTCTTTTTTGTCTAAACTTTACAGCCACAATCAATGGGTGTATGCTGTCACCTGGTGGTGAGAGGAGGGTGGTACACTGGAAGAAGAAGCTTCATTGAGACTCAAATCTACAGAATGAGAAGAGGCAAGAAAACATCCAGAAAAACAATAAATAACCTGAGGTTGGAAAGGTGCTACAGCCAGGGAGAGGGTATGCAGTTTAGAACTTTCTTATTTCAAAAACAACAAAAGTATAGATATGGGATTACTGGAGGGAAAATTGAGAAAGAGGTTAAACTGTCTACAGAATCTGCAGTGTCAGTTAGAGAGAATTTTAAATACAATATGTAAGGCATGAGTCTGGTTAGAGAATTTACTGCAAGTCTTTTTTGTTTTAGTCTTTGCAGTCACACTCAATGGGTGTATGCTGCTACCTTGTGGCGAGACAAGGGTGGTAAACTGGAAGAAGAAGGTTCATCATGACTTGAATATACAGAGTGGGAAGAGCCAAGAAAAAGTCCAGAAAAACAGTTAGTGACCTGAAGTTGGAAAGGTGCTACAGCCAGGGAGAAGGTATGCAGTTTAGAACTTTCTTATTTTAAAAATTGCAAAGGTATGCATATGGGATTATTGGAAGGAAATAATAAGAAAGATGTGGAAAAGTCCACAGAATCTGTAGTGTATGGCAAAGAGAAGTAATAAATATAACACGTAGGGCATGAGGCTGGTTAGAGAATTTACTGCAGGTGTTTTTCCTTTAAACATTTCAGTCAGAATCAATGGGTATATGCTGACACCTAGTAGCGAGATGAGGGTGGTACACTGGAAGAAGGAGGTTCATCAAGAATGGAATCTACAGAGTGGGAAGAGGCAAGAAAAAGTCCAGAAAAATATAAATAACCTGAAGTTGGAAAGGTGCTACAGTCTGGGAGAAGGTATGCATTTTAGAATGTTTCTATTTCAAAAATTGCAAAGGTATACATATGGGATTATTGGAGGGAAAAAATGAGAGAGAGGTGGAAAAGTCCACAGAATCATTACTGTAGGTCAGAGAGAAGTAATAAATACAATACATAAGGCATGAGGCTGGTTAGAGGATTTACTGCAGGTCCTTTTTCTTTAAACTTTACAATAAAAATCAATGGGTGTATGGGCCAGCTAGTGGCGAGAGGAGGTTGGTACACTGGAAGAAGGAGGTTTGTCAAGACTGGAATCTACAGAGTGGGAAGAGCCAAGAAAAAATCCATAAAAACAATCAGTGAATTGTTGTAGAGGGTCTACAGCCAGGGAGAAGATATGCAGTTTAGAACATTCTCATTTGAAAAACTGAAAAGGTATACATTGGGGATTATTCAAGGAAATATTGAGAAAGTGGTGCAAAAGTCTGCAGAATCTGTAGTGTAGGGCAGAGAGAAGTAATAAATACAATCCGTAAGGCATGAGGCTGGTTAGAAGATTTACTACAGGTCTTTTTTGTTTAAACTTTACAGTCACAATCAATGGGAGTATGGTGCAACCTAGTGGTGAGAGGAGGGTGGTACACTGAAAGAAAAAGGTTTGTCGAAACTCGAATGTACAGAGTGGGAAGAGCCAAGAAAAAGTCCAGAAAAATAATCAATGACTTGAAGTTGAAGAGGTGCTACAGACATGGAGAAGGTATGCAATTTATAACTTTCTTATTTGAAAAATTACAAAGGTATACATATGGAATTATTGGAAGGAAAAAATGAGAAAGATGTGGAAAAGTCCACAGAATCTGTAGTGTAGGGCAGAGAGAAGTAATAAATACAATACATAAGGCATGAGGCTGGTTAGATGATTTACTGCTGGTCTTTTTTGTTTAAACTTTACAGTCAGAATCAATGGGTGTATGCTAACACCTAGTGGTGAAAGGAGGGTGGTACAGTGGAAGAAGGAGGTTCATCAGGAATGGAATCTACAGAGTGGGAAGAGGCAAGAAAAAGTCCAGTTAAAAAATAAATTACCTGATGTTGGAAAGGTGCTACATCCTGGGAGAAGGTATGCAGTTTAGAACATTCATATTTCAAAAATTGCAAAGGTATACATATTGGATTATTGGAGGGAAAATGAGAAAGAGGTGGAAAAGCCCACAGAATATGTAGTATAGGGCAGAGAGAAATATAAATACAGTATGTAAGCCATGAGGCTGGTTACAGGATTTACTGCAGATCTTTTTTTGTTTTTAATTTTACAGTCACAATCAATGGGTGTATTCTGCCACATAGTGGTGAGAGGCGGGTGCTACACTGAAAGAAAAAGGTTCATTGGGACTCGAATCTACAGAGCAGGAAGAGTCAAGAAAATGTCCAGAAAAACAATCAGTGACCTGAAGTTGGAAAGGTGCTACAGTCAGGGAGAAGGTATGCAGTTTAGAATTTTCTTACTTCAAAAACTGCAAAAGTATAGATATGGGATTATTGGAGGGAAAAAATGAGAAAGAGGTGGAAATGTCTACAGAATCTATGGTGTAGGTCAGAGTGAATTATAATTACAACATGTAAAGCATGAGACTGTTTAGAGACTTTACTGCAGGTCTTTTTTGTTTTAAACTTTGCAGTCACAATCAATGGGTGTGGGCTGCCACCCAGTGGCGAGAGGAGCATGGTACACTGGAAGAAGAAGGTTCATCGAGACTTGAATCTACAAAGAGGAAAAAGTCCAGAAAAATAATCAGTGACCTGAACTTGGAAAGGTGCTCAGCCAGAGAGAAGGTATGCAGTTTAGAACTTTCTTATGTCAAAAATTGCAAAGGTATACATCTGGGATTATTGGAGGAAAAAAATTAGAATATAGTGGAATAGTCCAAAGAATCTGTAGATCTGAGAGAATTATAAATACAATACGTAAGGCATGATGATGGTTAGAGGAATTACTGCAGGTCTTTTTTGTTTTAAACTTTACAGTCACAATCAGTGGGTGTATGCTGCCACCTAGTGGTGAGAGGAGGGTGATACACTGGAAGAAGAAGATTCATCGAGACTCGAATTGACAGAGTGGGAAGAGCCAAGACAAAGTCTGGAAAAACAATATGTGACCTGAAGCTGGAAAGGTGCTACAGCCAGGGAGAAGATATACAGTTTAGAAATTTCTTATTTTAAAAATTGCAAAGATATAGATATGGGATTATTGGAGGGAAAAATGATAAAGAGGTGGAAAAGCCAACAGAATCTGTATTGTAGGGTGGAAACAAATAATAAATACAATACATAAGGCATGAGGCTGGTTAGAGGCTTTACTGCAGGTCTTTTTTTTAAAACTTTACAGTCACAATCAATGGGCGTATGCTGCTACCTAGTGGTGAGAGGAGGGTGATACACTGGAAGAAGAAGATTCATCGAGACTCAAATCGACAGAGCGGGAAGAGCCAAGACAAAGTTCAGAAAAACAGTATGTGACCTGAAGTTGCAAAGGTGCTGCAACCAGGGAGAAGATATGCAGTTTAGAGCTTTCTTATTTCAAAAATTAAAAGGTATAAATGTATATAGAGGCAGCGATCCTGCTGAATGATACTGCACCAAAAACATCAGAAGCAAAATACAATAAAAAAGTGTAGTATCAAAACACATAGGAACATCCAATATACCACAATAGAAGATAGGTACCATACGAAACACGCTGACAGCACTTGTAGAGGACAAACCATTTAATTGGAGATAAAAAATGAGCGCTTTCGCGTGGACATCCACGCTTCATCAGATAATGTATTGAATCTGTCTTCTGAGTTTAAATACAGTTGTTGAAGGCGGGAAAGCCTGCTCATTAAACAATTAACTATTTTAACAATCAAATTTAAAACAAACTTTTTGTTTCTTTAAAGGGCCTGTCACTTGTATATAAATTCATGTATTGACAGCAAGCATTTTCCTTCCTATGCCCTTTAAAGATAACGCTAAAAATAACGCTAAAAATAATTATATGCAAACTGGTTAAAATTTGATGAGACTAAATAGCTGAGAACATTTTGTTGTCATGTCTCTCATATAAAACAAATACATTAAACATTCTAATAATAATAAATGCAAAAAATAAATGAATTTAACCATTTTAAATAAAACTAATGAAACCTTCAAATATTGATCACATGTACAAAATATGCACCTAAATGTGTCAATATATCACTACATATCATGATGGTGTGACATTTAAGTATGACTCATAAAGATGCAGAATAAATTTTATAAAACTATGCATGTAAAAACCAGATAAGTCAGACTATCATATGATGCATGTATAATGCTATATGAAGCACATATAATGTCTTAATCATATTTATTTATTCTCCTTACTTTTTCCTAACCTACAATATTCATCAATTTGATATGATCAATATACATATTAATTATTACATGTGTATTAAAGTAAGCAAACAATTGAATAGATAAATAATTAATTAAATACATATATAGATTAATTTCAGTTATTAATCAAATAAATTCTAAAATAATAACATGGCTCTTAATAAATAGTCTGTAATAAAAATATGCATATAAAACACTTATGTAAATACTCTATATATTAAATATATATATTTAGCTGATGAAAGTGTATTAATTGGATGATCTCAGTTGGATAATATTGAACAAAAAGTTATATAGGGGACACATAAAGAACCTGAATGTCTATTTCTTAGACACTAGTGCTGGTTTAATTGAAACATGGTTGTTGATTCCTGGTTCTATGTGTGCACCTAACCTTAATATCCAGTTGAGTTCCATAAGTGCAAGATAATTCTCTTTATCTCCACCTCTATCATCCTGTTTTACTTTTTGTAGTACCCTAAAACTGAATGTGTGTGTGGGGAACTCTATAATGTGTTTCGCCAGAGCATTGGTGTCAATGGCCTTGCGTATATCATATAAATGATTGTAAATACGCTCCTGTAGTTTCCTCTTTGTGAGTCCTACATAAAATGCCTTACATTTGTTACAGGTTGCGAGATATATCAAGTTGGAAGTATTACAAGTAGCTCGAAAATGTGGTTTAAAAACATAATCACTATTAGGATGTTGAAAATGTTGTATTTTTGTGATGAATCTACATCTGTTACAACTGTAACAAGGATATGTGCCAAACTCCTTAATGAGAGTGCTATTCTCTGTGTTGGTATCTTGTTGTATTCTAAGATGTGAATCATCACATAATATTCTCTTAAGGTTTTTACTGTTTCTGTAAATAAACCTAGGATATTTACTGATAATGTTTCTAGTTTGAGAATCTACAGCTAAGATGTACCAGTTGTTACTAATAACTTGTTGTATCTTTTTTATGTCACTAGTATAGGTGACGATATAGCTAATATAGTTATCTCTGACATCATTTTTCCTATATGGTCTAAAATTTCCTTTTGTATATTTCAAAGTTAAACTTTCCTTTTCTACTGACTTGATGTCATTCAAAACTTCAGATCTAATACTCTTGACCATAGAGGAGTTGTAACCTCTGTTTATGAATAGATCCTCCATAAAGTGTGCTTCTTTATTTAAATCTTCAGTGTTACTACACAGTCTTTGAATTCTTATGAATTGGCTTTTAACAATGGCTTGAAAGGTGTGTCGGGGGTGCATGCTATTGAAGCATAGCATGGAATTTTTCCATGTAGGTTTCCTGAAAAGGGTTGTATCTATCTTGCCTTCTTTATTAAGTCTAAGTGTGACATCTAAGAAATTTATTTCTTTATCAGAAATTTCTTGTGTGAATCTTAAAAATGTAGTGGTGGTGTTCAGAAACTGCATAAATGATTCAAATGAGGCCTGTGTGCCTTCCCAGATGACTATAACATCGTCCACAAATCGCCTATAAAATTTGATGTGCCTAAAGTCTTCATGTGTAAAGAGATATAATTTCTCCCACCATAAAACCACCAAATTGGCATAGGTGTTTGCGCAGGGGGTGCCCATGGCTACCCCCCACTTTTGTAGATAAATTGAGTCACCAAACATAAATGCGTTATTATATAGTACCAGTTCCAAAAGTTGGTCTACAAGTATAATTCTATCATTAGAAAAACTGGTATCTTTGGATAGTAACTCATTTATGTATTGCATTCCTATGTCATTAGGTATAGAGGTAAATAGGTCTTTAACATCCAAGGTGATGAGAAAATATGTTTTTTCACAATCTAAAGTTAATTCTCTTATATCTTTCAAGAGATCATAAGTGTCTTTAAGTATAGTTGGTGACTGCTCCACTACAGGTCTCAAGATGTTTTCTAACAGTTGAGAAACATGTGCAGTTATCCACTTATCACCCGATACTATAGGTCTCAATGGGACCGGGTATGTACCTTTGTGCACCTTGGGTATCCCTTTTATGGTGGGAATAGTGGGATGTTCTATATGCAAGAATTCATAGGCTTCCTGGCTGATCTGTCGACACATGAGAAGGTCATACAGGACGTCTTTGACCATTTTAATAATTTTTGTCACTTCCTTAGATGTTATGGGGCTGTATGTATCAACCTCCAGTAATAATTTAAACATGCTATTGATATATTCTTGACTGTCTAGTACAACCACTCCCCCTCCCTTATCAGCTGGTTTAATGACTATTTGAGTATTTTGTTTAAGTGCATTGAGACAACGATTTTCCTGTGCTGTCAAGTTGTAATATCTGCCTTTCTTATCTGCCTCACTAAAAATTGTGTAGTACTGATTTTCACATGCTCTGAGGAAACATTCTACATGCAGGGGCATAGCTGGGACAAACGTGCTTTGAGTTTTAAACAGTACTTCCTCTTGTTCATACACTATGTTGCCATTAAATAACAATTTTAAGGAAAGTTTCCTGCAAAACAGTCTTAGGTCAAGTAACGTGTCAATTAAAGTTGCCGGAGTAGCCGGTATAAAGCTCAGTCCTCTATCTAGTACCTGTATAGTAGTGCAGTCCAGAACAAGACTAGAAAGGTTAAATAATAACCCAGAAGTCAGTTCTTTTTGCAGTTTAGAGCTTTCTTATTTAAAAAATTAAAAGGTATACATATGGGATTATTGAGGGGAAAAAATGAGAAAGAGGTGGAAATGTCCACAAAATCTGTAGTGTAGGGCAGAGATAAGTAATAAATACAATACATAATACACGAGGCTGGTTACAGGATTTACTGCAGGTCTTTTTTGTTTAAACTTTATAGTCACAATCAAATTTACAAAGGTATACATCTGGGATTATTGGTGGGAAAAATGAGAAAGAGGTGAGAAAGTCTGCAGAATCAGTAGTGTAGGCCAGAGAAGTAATAAAATGCAATACATAAGGCATGAGTGTGGTTAGAGGATTTACTGCAGGTTTGTTTTGTTTAAACTTTACAGTCACAATCAATGGGTGTGTGCTTCTACCTAGTGGTGAGAGGAGGGTGGTACACTGGAAGAAGAAGGTCCATCAAGACTCGAATCTACAAAGAGGGAAGAGCCAAGAAAAAGCCGATAAAAGCAATCCGTGACCTGAAGTTGGAAAGGTGCTACAAAAGCAACAGGTATTGGAAGGAAAAAGAAGAGTAGCAGTAAAACAAAAATAATATACCACAATAGAAGATAGGTACCATATGAAACATGACAGCACTTGTAGAGGACAAACCATTTAATTGGAGATAAAATGAGTGTGGACATCCATCAGATAATATATTAAATCTGTCTTCTGAGTTTAAATACAGTTGTTAAAGGCGGGAAAGTCTGCTCATTAAACAATTAACTATTTTAACAATCAAATTTAAAACAACCTTTATATTTCTTTAAAGTGTCACTTGTATATAAATTCATGTATTGACAGCAAGCATTTTCCTTCCTATGTTTAAAGATAACGCTAAAATAACGCTAAAAATAATTGTATACAAACTGGTTAAAATTTGATGAGACTAAATAACTGAGAACATTTTGTTGTCATGTCTCTCACATAAAATAAATACATTAAACATTCTAATAATAATAAATGCAAAAAATAAATGAATTTAACCATTTTAAATAAAACTAATGAAACCTTCAAATATTGATCACATGTACAAAATATGCACCTAAATGTGTCAATATATCACTACATATCATAATGGTGTGACATTTAAGTATGACTCATAAAGATGCAGAATAAATTTTATAAAACTATGCATGTAAAAACCAGATAAGTCAGACTATCATATGATGCATGTATAATGCTATGAAGCACATATAATGTCTTAATCATATTTATTTATTCTCTTACTTTTCCTAACCTACAATATTCATCAATTTGATATGATCAATATACATATTAATTATTACATGTGTATTAAAGTAAGCAAACAATTGAATAGATAAATAATTAATTAAATACATATATAGATTAATTTCAGTTATTAATCAAATAAATTCTAAAATAATAACATGGCTCTTAATAAATAGTCTGTAATAAAAATATGCATATAAAACACTTATGTAAATACTCTATATATTAAATATATATATTTAGCTGATGAAAGTGTATTAATTGGATGATCTCAGTTGGATAATATTGAACAAAAAGTTATATAGGGACACATAAAGAACCTGAATGTCTATTTCTTAGACACTAGTGCTGGTTTAATTGAAACATGGTTGTTGATTCCTGGTTCTATGTGTGCACCTAACCTTAATATCCAGTTGAGTTCCATAAGTGCAAGATAATTCTCTTTATCTCCACCTCTATCATCCTGTTTTACTTTTTGTAGTACCCTAAAACTGAATGTGTGTGGGAACTCTATAATGTGTTTCCAGAGCATTGGTGTCAATGGAGATATCATATAAATGATTGTAAATACTCCTGTAGTTTCCTTTGTGAGTCCTACATAAAATGCCTTACATTTGTTACAGGTTGAGATATATCAAGTTGGAAGTATTACAAGTAGCTCAAAATGTGGTTTAAAACATAATCACTATTAGGATGTTGAAAATGTTGTATTTTGTGATGAATCTACATCTGTTACAACTGTAACAAGGATATGTGCCAAACTCCTTAATGAGAGTGCTATTCTCTGTGTTGGTATCTTGTTGTATTCTAAGATGTGAATCATCACATAATATTCTCTTAAGGTTTTTACTGTTTCTGTAAATAAACCTAGGATATTTACTGATAATGTTTCTAGTTTGAGAATCTACAGCTAAGATGTACCAGTTGTTACTAATAACTTGTTGTATCTTTTTTATGTCACTAGTATAGGTGACGATATAGCTAATATAGTTATCTCTGACATCATTTTTCCTATATGGTCTAAAATTTCCTTTTGTATATTTCAAAGTTAAACTTTCCTTTTCTACTGACTTGATGTCATTCAAAACTTCAGATCTAATACTCTTGACCATAGAGGAGTTGTAACCTCTGTTTATGAATAGATCCTCCATAAAGTGTGCTTCTTTATTTAAATCTTCAGTGTTACTACACAGTCTTTGAATTCTTATGAATTGGCTTTTAACAATGGCTTGAAAGGTGTGTGGGGTGCATGCTATTGAAGCATAGCATGGAATTTTCCATGTAGGTTTCCTGAAAAGGTTGTATCTATCTTGCCTTCTTTATTAAGTCTAAGTGTGACATCTAAGAAATTTATTTCTTTATCAGAAATTTCTTGTGTGAATCTTAAAATGTAGTGGTGGTGTTCAGAAACTGCATAAATGATTCAAATGAGGCCTGTGTGCCTTCCCAGATGACTATAACATCGTCACAAATCGCCTATAAAATTTGAGTGCCTAAAGTCTTCATGTGTAAAGAGATATAATTCTCACCATAAAACCACCAAATTGGCATAGGTGTTTGCGGGTGCATGGCTACACTTTTGTAGATAAATTGAGTCACCAAACATAAATGCGATTATATAGTACCAGTTCCAAAAGTTGGTCTACAAGTATAATTCTATCATTAGAAAAACTGGTATCTTTGGATAGTAACTCATTTATGTATGCATTCCTATGTCATTAGGTATAGAGGTAAATAGGTCTTTAACATCCAAGGTGATGAGAAAATATGTTTTTTCACAATCTAAAGTTAATTCTCTTATATCTTTCAAGAGATCATAAGTGTCTTTAAGTATAGTTGGTGACTGCTCCACTACAGGTCTCAAGATGTTTTCTAACAGTTGAGAAACATGTGCAGTTATCCACTTATCACCCGATACTATAGGTCTCAATGGGACCGGGTATGTACCTTTGTGCACCTTGGGTATCCCTTTTATGGTGGGAATAGTGGGATGTTCTATATGCAAGAATTCATAGGCTTCCTGGCTGATCTGTCGACACATGAGAAGGTCATACAGGACGTCTTTGTCCATTTAATAATTTTGTCACTTCCTTAGATGTTATGGGGCTGTATGTATCAACTCCAGTAATAATTTAAACATGCTATTGATATATTCTTGACTGTCTAGTACAAATCCTTATCAGCTGGTTTAATGACTATTTGAGTATTTTGTTTAAGTGCATTGAGACAACGATTTTCCTGTGCTGTCAAGTTGTAATATCTGCCTTTCTTATCTGCCTCACTAAAAATTGTGTAGTACTGATTTTCACATGCTCTGAGGAAACATTCTACATGCAGGGGCATAGCTGGGACAAACGTGCTTTGAGTTTTAAACAGTACTTCCTCTTGTTCATACACTATGTTGCCATTAAATAACAATTTTAAGGAAAGTTTCCTGCAAAACAGTCTTAGGTCAAGTAACGTGTCAATTAAAGTTGCCGGAGTAGCCGGTATAAAGCTCAGTCCTCTATCTAGTACCTGTATAGTAGTGCAGTCCAGAACAAGACTAGAAAGGTTAAATAATAACCCAGAAGTCAGTTCTTTTTGCAGTTTAGAGCTTTCTTATTTCAAAAATTGAAAGGTATACTTATGGGATTATTGAGGGAAAAAAATGAGAAAGAGGTGGAAATGTCCACAGAATCTGTAGTGTAGGGCAGAGATAAGTAATAAATACAATATGTAATACACGATGCTGGTTACAGGATTTACTGCAGGTCTTTTTTGTTTAAACTTTATAGTCACAATCAATGGGTGTATGCTGCCCCCAAGTGGTGAGCAGAGGGTGGTATGCTGGAAGAAGAAGGGTCATCGAAACTCGAATCTATAGAGCTGGAAGAGCCAAGATAAAGTCCAGAAAAGCAATCAGTGACCTGATGTTGGAAAGGTGCTACAGCCAGGGAGAAGGCATGCAGTTTAGAACTTTCTTATTTCAAAATTTACAAAGGTATACATCTGGGATTATTGGTGGGAAAAAATGAGAAAGAGGTGAGAAAGTCTGCAGAATCAGTAGTGTAGGGCAGAGAAGTAATAAAATGCAATACATAAGGCATGAGTGTGGTTAGAGGATTTACTGCAGGTTTTTTTGTTTAAACTTTACAGTCACAATCAATGGGTGCGTGCTTCTACCTAGTGGTGAGAGGAGGGTGGTACACTGGAAGAAGAAGGTCCATCAAGGCTCGAATCTACAAAGAGGGAAGAGCCAAGAAAAAGCCGATAAAAGCAATCCATGACCTGAAGTTGGAAAGGTGCTACAGCAAGGGATAAGGTTTGCAGTTCATAACTTTCTTATGTCAAAAAATGCAAAATTATACATATGGGATTATTGGAAGGAAAAAATGAGAAAGA
>NC_056741.1:1867170097-1867224295 GCF_019279795.1 Protopterus annectens | reverse complement strand
CCTCCAGTAATCCCATATGTATACTTTTGCAATTTTTGAAATAAGAAAGTTCTAAACTGCATACCTTCTCCCTGGCTGTAGCACCATTCCAACTTCAGGTCTCTGATTGTTTTTCTGGACTTTTTCTTGCTCTTCCTGCTCTGTAGATTCGTGTCTCGACAAACCATCTTTTTCCAGTGTACCACCCTCCACTTGCCACTTGGTGACAGCATACACAAATTGATTGTAACTGTAAAGTTTAAAACAAAAAAAACCTGGAGTAAACCCTCTAATCAGCCTTGTGCCTTACATATTGTATTTTAAATTCTTTTTGCCCTACACTACAGATTCTGTGGACTTTTCCACCTCTTTTTCTTTTTTTCCCTCCAATAATCCCATATGTATACCTTTGCAATTTTTGAAATAAGAAAGTTCTAAACTGCATACCTTTACCCTGGCTGTAGCACCTTTGCATCTTCAGGTCACTGATTGCTTTTCTAGACTTTTTCTTTGCTCTTCCCACTCTGTAGATTTGAGTCTTGATGAACCTTATTCTTCTAGGGAACCACCCGCCACTCGTCACTAGTTGGCAGAATACACCCGTTGATTGTAACTGTAAAGTTTAAAACAAAAAAGACTTGCAGGAAATCTTCTAACCAGCCTCATGCCTTATGTATTGTATTTTCACTGCCCTACACTACAGATTCTATGGACTTTTCCACCTCTTTCTCATTTTTCCCTCCAATAATCCCAGATGTATACCTTTACAATTTTTCAAGTAAGAAATTTCTAAACTGCATACATTCTCCCTGGCTGTAGCACCTCTCCAATTTCAGGTCACTAATTGTTTTTCTGGAACTTTTCTTGGCTCTTCCCACTCTGTAGATTCAAGTCTCAATGAACCTTCTTCCAGTGTACCACCCACCTCTTGCAACTAGGTGAGAGAAAACACCCATTGATTGTGACTGTAAAGTTTAAAACAAAAAAGACCTGCAGTATGTCCTCTAACCAGCCTCATGCCTAACGCACTGCATTTATAAGTCTCTCTGCCCTACACTACATATTCTGTGGACTTTTCCACCTCTTTTTCATTTTTTCCTTCCAATAATCTCATATGTATACATTTGTAATTTTTGAAATAAGAAAGTTCTTAACTGCATAACTTCTCTCTGGCTGTAGCACCTTTCCAACTTCAGGTCAGTGATTGTTTTTCTGGACCTTGTCTTGGCTGTTCCAACTCAGTAGATCCGAGTCTCGATGAATATTCTTCTTCCAGTGTACCACCCTCCTCTCACCACTAGGTGGCAGCATACACCAATTGATTGTGACTGTAAAGTTTAAAATAAAAAAGGCCTGCAGTAAATCCTCTAACCAGCTTCTTGCCTTACATATTGTATTTATTACTTCTCTCTACCCTACACTACACATTCTGTGGAAATTTCCACCTCTTGTTCATCTTTTCCCTCAAATAATCCCATATGTACACTTTTGCAAAATTTTAAATAAGAAAGTTCTGAACTGCAAACCTCCTCCCTGGCTGTAGCACCTTTCCAACTCCTGGACAATGATTGTTTTTCTGGACTTTTTCTTGCTCTTCCCGGTCTGTAGATTGGAGTTTTGACGAACCTTCTTCTTCCAGTGTACCACCCTCCTCTCACCATTAGGTGGCATCATACACCCATTGATTGTGACTGTAAAGTGTAAATCAAAAAAGATCTGCAGTAAATCCTCTGACCAGCCTCATGCCTTATGTATTGTATTTATAATTCTCTTTTCCCAACACTACAGACTCTGTGGACTTCTCTTTCTCATTTTTCCTCCAATGATCCCATATCTATACTTTTTCAATTTTTGAAATAAGAAAGGTCTAAACTACATACCTTCTCCCTGGCTGTAGCACCTTTCCATCTTCAGGTCACTGATTGTTTTTCTGTACCTTTTCTTGGCTCTTCCCGCTCTGAAGATTCGAGTCTCGATGAACCTTCTGCTTTCAGTGTACCACCCTCCTCTCACTACTATGTGGCAGAATACACCCATTGATTGTGACTGTAAAGTTTCAAACAAAAAAGACCTGCAGTAAATCCTGGACCCAGCCTCATGCTTTACATATTGTAATTATAATTCTCTCTGCCATACACTACAGATTTTGTGGACTTTTCCACCTGTTTCTCATTTTTTCCCTTCAATAATCGTGTATGTATACCTTTGCAATTTTTGAAGTAAAAAAGTTTTAAACTGCATACCTTCTCCTTGACTGTAGCACCTTTCCAACTTCAGGTTATTTATTGTTTTTATTGACTTTTTCTTGCCTCTTCCCACTCTGTAGATTCGAGTCTCAAGGAAGCTTCTTCTTCCATTGTACCACTCTCCTCTCGCCACTAGGTGGCAGCATGCACCCATTGATTGTGACTTGTAAAGTTTAGACAAAAAAGACCTGCAGTAAATCCTCTAACCAGCCTCATGCCTTATGTATTGCATTTACTTCTCTCTGCCATACACTACAGATTCTGTGGACTTTTCCACCTCTTTCTCATTTTCCCTCCAATGATCCAATATGTATACCTTTACAATTTTTGAAATAAGAAAGTTCTAACTTGCATACCTTCTCCCTGGCTGTAGCACCTTTCCAACTTCAAGTCACTGATTGTTTTTCTGGACTTTTTCTTGGCTCTTCCCACTCCGTAGATTTGAGTTTCAATTAACCAACTTCATCCAGTGTACCACCATCCTCTCACCACTAGGTGGCAGCATGCACCCACTGAGTGTGATTGTAAACTTTAAACAAAACAGACCTGCAATAAATCGTCTAACCAGCCTCATGCCTTACGTATTGTATTTATTCCTTCTCTCTGCCCTACAATACAGATTCTGTCGGCTTTTCCACCTCTTTATCATTTTTTACCTCCAATAATCCCATATGTATATTTTTTTCAATTTTTAAAATAAGAAATTTCTAAACTGCATATCTTGTCCCTGGCTGTAGCACCTTTCGAACTTCAGGTCATTGATAATTTTTCTGGACTTTTTCTTGCCTCTTCCAGATCTGTAGATTTGAGTCTCAGTGAACCTTCTTCTTCCAGTGTACCACCCTCCTCTCACCAGTAAGTGGCAGCACACACCCGTTGATTGTGACTGTAAAGTTTAAAACAAAAAAGACCTGCAGTAAATTGTCTAACCAGCCTCATGCCTTACTTATTGTATTTATAATTTCTTTTCCCTACACTACAGATTCTGTAGACTTTTCCACCTATTTCTCATTTTTTCCTTCCAGTAATCCCAAATGTATACCTTTGCAATTTTTGAAAAAAGAAAGTTCTAAACTGCTATCTTCTCCCTGGCTGTAGCACCTGCAAGTTTAAACAAAAAATAACCTGCAGTAATCCTCTAACCAACATCATGCCTTATGTATTGCATTTTATTACTTCTCTGCCCTACACTACTGATTCTGCAGACTTTCTCACCTCTTTCTCATTTTTTCCCACCAATAATCCCAGATGTATACCTTTGCAAATTTTGAAATAAGAAAGTTCTAAACTGCATGCCTTCTCCCTGGCTGTAGCACCTTTCCAACTTCAGGTCACTGATTGTTTTTCTGGACTTTATCTTGGCTCTTCTGGCTCTATAGATTCGAGTTTCGATGAACCTTCTTCTTCCAGCATACCACCCTCTGCTCACCACTTGGGGGCAGCATACACCCATTGATTGTGACTATAAAGTTTAAACAAAAAAGACCTGCAGTAAATCCTCTAACCAGCCTCGTGCATTACGTATTGTATTTATTACTTCTCTCTGCCTGACACTACAGAGTCTGTAGACTTTTCCACCTCTTTCTCATTTTTTTCCCTCAATAATCCCATATGTATACCTTTCAATTTTTGAAATAAGAAAGCTCTAAACTGCATATCTTCTACCTGGCTGCAGCACCTTTCCAACTTCAGGTCACATATTGTTTTTCTGGACTTTGTCTGGGCTCTTCCCGCTCTGTTGATTTGAGTCTCGATGAACCATTATTTTACAGTGTACTACCCTCCTCTCACCTCCAGGTGGCAGCATACAACCATTGATTGTGACTATAAAGTTTAAACAAAAAAGACCTGCAGTAGATCCTGTACCCAGCCTCATGCTGTATGCACTGTATTTATTACTTCTCTCTGTCCTACACTACAGATTCTGCAGACTTTTCAACCAGTTTCTCATTTTTTTCCTTCCAATAATCCAAGATGTATACCTCTGCAAATAAGAAAGTTCTAAACTACATTTCTCCCTGGCTGTAGCCCCTCACCAACTTCAAATCACTAATTGTTTTTCTGGACTTTTTCTTTGCTCTTCCCACTCTGTAGAGTCCAGTCTTGATGAACCTTCTTCTTCCAGTGTACCTCTCTCCTCTCACCACTAGGTGGCACCATACACCCATTGATTCTGACTGTAAAGTTTAAACAAAAAAAGACCTGCAGTAAATCCTCTAACCAGTCTCATGCCTTACATATTGTAGTAATTACTTCTCTCTGCCCTACACTACAGATTCTGTGGACTTTTCCACCACTTTCTCATTTTTTCCTTCCAATAATCCCAGATGTATACCATAGCAATTTTTCAAATAAGAAAGTTATAGATTGCATACCTTCTCCCTGGCTGTAGCACGTCTCCAACTTCAAGTCATTGATTGTTTTTCCGGACTATTTCTTGCCTCTTCCAACTCTGTAGATTTGAGACTCAATGAAGCTACTTCTTCCAGTGTACCACCCTGCTCTTGCCACTAGGTGGTAGCACACACCCATTGATTTTGACTGTAATGTTAGACAAAAAAAGACCTGCAGTAAATCCTCTAACCAGCCTCATGCCATATGTATTACCTTGACTTCTCTCTGCCCTACACTACAGATTCTGTGGACTTTACCACCTCTTTCTCATTTTTCTCTCCAATGATCCCATATGTATACCTTTACAATTTTTGAAATAAGAAAGTTCTAATCTGTATACCTTCTCCCTGGCTGTAGCACCTTTCCAACTTCAAGTCACTGATTGTTTTTGTGGACTTTCTCTTGGCTGTTCCCACTCTGTAGATTTGAGTTTCGATGAACCATCTTCATCCAGTGTACCACCCTTCTCTCACCAGTAGGTCGCACCATACTCCCATTGATTTTGACTGTAAAGTTTAAACAAAAAAGACCTGTAGTAAATCTTCTAACCAGCCTCATGCCTTATGGATTGTATTTATTTCTTTTCTCTGCCCTACACTACAGATTCTGCAGAATTTTTCACCACTTTCGCAATTTTTCCTTGAATAATCCCTGATGTATACCTTTGCAGATTTTCAAATGAGAATGTTCTAAACTGCATATCTTCTCCCTGGCTGTAGACCCTCTCCAACAAGTCACTGATTGTTTTGCTGGACTTTTTCTTGGCTCTTCCCACTCTGTAGATTCCAGTCTTGATGAACCTCCTTCTTCCAGTGTACCAACCTCCTCTCGCCACTAGGTGGCCCATACACCCATTGATTTTGATTGTAAAGTTTAAAGAAAAAAGACCTGCAGTAAATCCTCTAACCAGCCTCATGCCTTACATATTGTATTTATTACTTCTGTCTGACATACAGTACAGATTCTGTGGACT
Source organism: Protopterus annectens (assembly GCF_019279795.1). NCBI lineage: Eukaryota > Metazoa > Chordata > Ceratodontiformes > Protopteridae > Protopterus > Protopterus annectens. Next base: position 1,867,218,703 of record NC_056741.1, on the reverse strand, counting down.
TTTCCACCTCTGTCTCATTTTTCCCTCCAATAATCCCATATGTATACCTTTGCAATTTTTTGAAATAGGAACGTTCTAAAATGCATACCTTTAACCAGACTGTAGCACTTTTCCAACTTCAGGTTATTTGTTGTTTTTCTGGACTTTTTCTTGCCTCTTCCCACTCTGTAGATTCCATTCTTGATGAACCTCCTTCTTCCAGTATACCACCCTCATCTCGCTACTAGGTGTCAACATATACCCATTGATTCTGACTGAAAAGTTTAAAGGAAAAACACCTGCAGTAAATTCTCTAACCAGCCTCATGCCCTACGTGTTATATTTATTACTTCTCTTTGCCATACACTACAGATTCTGTGGACTTTTCCACATCTTTCTCATTTTTTTCCTTCCAATAATCCCATATGTATACCTTTGCAATTTTAAAAATAAGAAAGTTCTAAACTGCATACCTTCTCCCTGGCTGTAGCACCTTTCCAACTTCGGATCACTAACTGTTTTTCTGGACTTTTTCTTGGCTCTTTCCGCTCTGTTTATTAAAGTCAAGATGAACAATCTTCTTCCAGTGTACCACCCTTGTCTCGCCTCAAGGTAGCAGCATACACCCATTGAGTGTGACTGCAAAGACTAAAATACCATGCCTTACATATTGTATTTAAAATTCTCTCTAACCGACACTGCAGATTCTGTAGACCTTTTCACCTCTTTCTCAATTTTCTCTCCAATAATCCCATATCTATACTTTTGCTGTTTTTGAAATAAGAAAGTTCTAAACTGCATACCCTCTCCCTGGCTGTAGCACCTTTCCAACCTCAGGTTATTTATTGTTTCTCTGGATGTTTTCTTGCCTCTACCCATTCTGTAGATTTGAGTCTCAATGAAGCTTCTTCTTCCAGTGTACCACCCTCCTCTCACCACTAGGTGGAAACATACACCCATTAATTGTGGCTGCAAAGTTTAGACAAAAAAGAATGTCAGAAAATCCTCTAACCAGCTTCATGCCTTACGTATTGCATTTATTACTTCTCTTTGCCCTACACTATAGATTCTGCTGACTTTTCCACCTCTTTCTCATTTTTCCCCTCCAGTAATCCCATATGTATACCATTGCCATTTTTGAAATAAGAAAGTTCTGAACTGAAATCCTTTCCCTAGCTGTAGCACCTTTCCAACTTCAGATCACTGATTGTTTCTTGGGACTTTTTCTTGGCTCTTCCCACTCTATAGATTTGAATCTCGACGAACCTTCTTCCAGTGTACTACACTTCACTCGCAACTAGGAGGCAAAATACACCCATTGATTGTGACTGTAAAGTTTAAAACAAAAAAGACCTGCAGTAAATCCTGTACCCAGCCTCATGCCTTATGTATTGTATTTATTACTTCTCTCTGCCCTACACTACAGATTCTGTGGACTTTTCCACATCTTTCTCATTTTTTCCCTCCAATAATTCCATATGTATACCTTTGTAATTTTTAATATAAGAAAGTTCTAAACGGCATACCTTCTCCCTGGCTGTAGCACCTTTCCAACTTCAGGTCACTGATTGTTCTTTTGGACTTTTTCTTGGCTCTTCCCGCTTGGTAGATTCAAGTCTCAATGAACCTTCTTCCAGTGTATCACACCATTAGATGGCAGCATTCACCCATTGATTCTGATTGCAAAATTTAAAACAAAAAAAGACCTGCAGTAAATCCTCTAACCAGCCTCATGCCTTATGTATTGCATTTATAATTCTCTATGACGTACACTGCATATTTTGTAGACTTTTACACCTCTTTCTCATTTTTTCCTCTACAATAATCCCATATCTATCCTTTTACAATTTTTGAAAGAAGAAAGCTGTAAACTGCATACCTTCTCCCTGGCTGTAGCACCTTTCCAACTGCAGGTCACTGTTTGTTTTTCTGGACTCTTTCTTGGCTCTTCCCTGCTCTGTAGATTTGATTCTCGATGAACCTCCTTCTTCCAGTGTACCACTCTCCTCTCACCACTAGGTGGCACCATACACCCATTGATTCTGATTGTAAAGTTTAAACAAAAAAGACCTGCAGTAAATCCTCTAACCAGCCTCATGCCTTTCGTATTGTATTTATTACTTCTCTCTGCCCTACACTACAGATTCTGTGGACTTTTCCACATCTTTCTCATATTTTTCTCTCCAGTAAACCCATATATATATATATATATATATATATATATATATATATATATGTATATAAAACTTTTCAATTTTTGAAATAAAAACCATTCTAAACTGCATACCTTCTACCAGGCTATTGCACTTCTCCAACTTCAGGTTCTTTATTGTTTTCCTGGACTTTTTCTTGCCTCTTCCCACTCTGTAGATTCCATTCCTGATGAAATTCCTTCTTCCAGTGTACCACCCTCCTCTCACCACTAGCTGTCAGCATACACCCATTGATTCTGTCTGTAAAGTTTAAGCAAAAAAGACCTGCAGTAAATCCTCTATCCAGCCTCATGCTTTATGCATTATTATTATTACTTCTCTCTGCCATACACTATAGATTCTGTTGACTTTTCCACACCTTTCTCATTTTTACCTTCCAATAATCCCATATGTATACCTTTGCAATTTTTAAAATAAGAAAGTTCTAAACTGCATACCTTCTTCTTGGCTTTAGCACCTTTCCAACTTCAGGTCACCAACTTTTTTTCAGGACTTTTTCTTGGCTCTTCCCGCTCTGTAGATTCGAGTAACAATGAACCTTCTTCTTCCAGTGTACCACCCTTGTCTCACCACAAGGTAGCAGCATACACCAATTGATTGTGACTGCAAAGTTTAAAAGAAAAAATACCTGCAGTAAATTCTCTAACCAGACTCATGCCTTACGTATTGTACTTATAATTCTCTCTAACCTACACTCCAGATTCTGTAGACTTTCCCACCTCTTTCTCATTTTTCCCTCCAATAATCCCATATCTATACTTTTGCTGTTTTTGAAATAAGAACATTTTAAATGGCATACACTCTCCCTGGCTGTAGCACCTTTCCAACTTTAGGTTATTTATTGTTTCTCTGTGTGTTTTCTTGCTTCTTCCCATTCTGTAAATTTGAGTCTCAACGAAGCTTCTTCCAGTGTACCACCCTCCTCTTACCACTAGGTGGCAGCATACACACATTGATTGTGGCTGTAAAGTTTAGACAAAAATGAACCTCAGAAAATCCTCTAACAAGCCTCATGCCTTACAAATTGTATTTATTACTTCTCTCTGCCCTACACTACAGATTCTGCTAACTTTTCCACCTCTTTCCCATTTTTTCCTCCAGTAATCCCATATGTATACCTTTTCAATTTTTGAAATCAGAAAGTTCTGAACATCAGAAAGTTCTGAACTGCAATCCTTCTCAGTAGCTGTAGCAGCTTTCCAACTTCAGGTCACTGATTTTTTTTTGGACTTTTTCTTGCCTCTTCCCACTCTATAGATTTGAATCTCGACAAAACTTCTTCCAGTGTACTACCCTTCACTCACAACTAGGTGGCAGCATACACCCATTGATTGTGACTGCAAAGTATAAATCAAGAAAGACCTGCAGTAAATCCTTTAACCAGCCTCATGCATTGCATAATGTATTTATTACTTCTCTCTGCCCTACACTGCAAATTATGTGGACATTTCCAAATCTTTCTTATTTTTCCCTCAATATGCATACTTTTCAATTTTTTAAATAAGAAAGTTCTAAACTGCATACCGTCTCCCTGGCTGTAGCACCTTTCTAACTTCAAGTCACTAATTGTTTTTCTGGACTTTTTCTTTGCTCTTCCAACTCTGTAGATTCCAGTCTTGATGAACCTCTTTCTTTCAGTGTACCACCCTCTTCTTACTAGTAGGTAGCAGCATACACCCATTGATTCTGACTGTAAAGTTTAAACAAAAAAGACCTGCAGTAAATTATCTAACCAGCCTCATGCCTTACATTTTGTGTTTATAATTCTCTCTGCCCTACACTACAGATTCTGCTAACTTTTCCACCTCTTTCTTATTTTCCATCTAATAATCCCATATGTATACCTTTTCAATTTTTGAAATCAGAAAGTTCTGAACATCAGAAAGTTCTGAACTGCAATCCTTGTGCCTAGCTGTAGCAGCTTTACAACTTTAGGTCACTGATTATTTTTTGGACTTTTTCTTGCCTCTTCCCACTCTATAGATTTGAATCTCGACAAAACTTCTTCCAGTGTACTACCCTTCACTTGCAACTAGGTGGCAGCATACACCAATTGATTGTGACTGCAAAGTATAAATCAAGAAAGACCTGCAGTAAATCCTTTAACCAGCCTCATGCATTGCGTAATGTATTTATTACTTCTCTCTGCCCTACACTGCAGATTATGTGGACATTTCCAACTCTTTCTTATTTTTCCCTCAATATGCATACCTTTCAATTTTTTAAATAAGAAAGTTCTAAACTGCATACCATCTCCCTGGCTGTAGCACCTTTCTAACTTCAAGTCACTAATTGTTTTTCTGGACTTTTTCTTTGCTCTTCCCACTCTGTACATTCCAGTCTTGATGAACCTCTTACTTTCAGTATACCACCCTCTTCTTACTACTAGGTAGCAGCATACACCCACTGATTCTGACTGTAAAGTTTAAACAAAAAAGACCTGCAGTAAATTATCTAACCAGCCTCATGCCTTACATATTGTATTTATAATTCTCTCTGCCCTACACTACAGATTCTGCTAACTTTTCCACCTCTTTCTCATTTTCCCTCCAATAATCCCATATCTATACTTTGGCAATTTTTGAAATAAGAAATTTCTAAACTGCATACCTTCTCCCTGGCTGTAGCACATTTCCAACTTCAGGTCACTGATGGGTTTTCTGGACTTTTTCTTGGCTCTTCTAGCTCTGTAGATGCAACTCTCGATGAACCTTCTTCTTTCTGTGTAGCACCCACCTCTCACCACTAGGCGACAGAATACACCCATTGATTGTGACTCTAAACTTTAAAACAAAAAAGACCTGCAGTAAATCCTGTACCCAGCCTCATGCCTTACGTATTGTATTTATTACTTCTCTCTGCCCTACACTACAGATTCTGTGGACTTTTCCACCTCTTTCTCATTTTTTCCCTCCAATAATCCCATATGTATACCTTTGTAATTTTTAAAATAAGAAAGTTCTAAATTGCATACCTTCTCCCTGGCTGTAGCACCTTTCCAACTTCAGGTCACTTATTGTTCTTCTGGACTTTTCTTGGTTATTCTCGCTCAGTAGATTCTAGTCTCGACGAACCTTCTTCCAGTGTACCACCCTCCTCTCACCACAAGGTGGCAGCATACACCCACTGATTCTGACTGCAACATTTAAAACAAAAAAGACCTGCAGTAAATCCTCTAACCAGCCTCATGATTTACGTATTGCATTTATAATTCTCTCTGACCCGCACTGCAGTTTTTGTAGCTTTTCCACCTCTTTCTCATTTTTTTCCCTCCAATAATCCCATATCTATGCTTTTGCAATTTTTGAAATAAGAAAGTTCTAAACTGCATACCTTCTCCCTAACTGTAGAACCTTTCCAACTTCAGGTCACTGATTGTTTTTCTGGACTTTTTCTTGGCTCTTCCCCACTCTGTAGATTCGAGTCTCAATGAGCCTCCTTCTTCCGGTGTACTACCCTCCACTCGCCACTAGGTGGCACCATACACTCACTGATTCTGATTGTAAAGTTTAAACAAAAAAGACCTGCAGTAAATCCTCTAACCAGCCTCATGCCTTATGTATTGTATTTATTACTTCTCTCTGCCCTACACTACAGATTCTTTAGACTTTTCCCCCTCTTTCTCATTTTTCCCTCCAATAATCCCATATGTATACCTTTGCAATTTTTGAAATAAGAATGTTCTAAACTGCAAACCTTCTCCCAGGCTGTAGCACCTTTCCAACTTCATGTTCTTTATTGTTTTTCTGGACTTTTTTGGCTCTTCCTGCTCTGTAGATTCGAGTCACAATGAACCTTCTTCTTCCAGTATACCACCCTCCTCTCGCCACTAGGTAGCATCATATACCCACTGACTGTGACTGCAAAGTTTGAAACAAAAAAGACCTGCAGAAAATTCTCTAACCAGCCTCATGTCTTATGTATTGTATTTATTCTCTGTACCCTACACTACAGATTCTGTGGACTTTTCCACCTCTTTCTCATTTTTTCCCCTCCAATAATCCTATATCTATACTTTTGCAGTTTTTGAAATAAGAAAGTTCTAAACAGCATACACTCTCCATGGCTGTAGCACCTTTCCAACTTCAGGTTATTTATTGTTTTTCTGGATGTTTTCTTGCCTCTTCAAATTATGTAGAGTCGAGTCTCAATGAAACTTCTTCTTCCAGTGTACCACCCTCCTCTCACCTCTAGGTGGTGACATACACCCATTGATTGCGGCTATTAAGTTTAGAAAAAAAGAACTGCAGTAAATCCTCCAACCAGCCTCATGCCTTATGTATAGTATTTAAAATTCTCTCTGACCTGCACTAGAGATTTTGTAGACTTTTTCACCTCTTTCTCATTTTTTTCCTTACAATAATCCCATATCTATGCTTTTGCAATTTTTGCAATAAGAAAGTTCTAAACTACATACTTTATCCATGGCTGTAGCACCTTTTCTACTTCAGGTTATTTATTGTATTTCTGGACTTTTTCTTGGCTCTTCCCACTCTGTAGATTCCAGTCTTGACGAACCTCCCTCTTCCAGTGTACCACCCTCCTCACACCACTAGGTGGCAGCATAAACCCATTGATTGTGACTGTAAAGTTTAAACAAAAAAGATCTGCAGTAAATCCTCCAATCAGCCTCAGTCATTACATTGTAAATTTATTACTTCTCTATGTCCTACACTACAGATTCCGCAGACTTTTCCACCTCTTTCTCATTTTTTCCTTACAATAATTCCAGATTTATACCTTTGCAATTTTTCAAAAAAGAAACTGCATACCTTCTCCCTGGCTGTAGCACCTTTCCAACTTCAAGCCACTGATTGTTTTGCTGGACTTTTTCTTACCTCTTCCCACTCTGTAGATTCAAGTCTCAATGAACCTTTTTCTTCCAGTGTACCACCCTCCTCTCACCACTGGGTGGCAGGAGAAAACCCATTGTCTGTGACTGTAAAGTTTAAAACAATAATCCCAAAAAGTTTGCAATTTTCCATTAAGAAAGTTCTAAACTGCATGCCTTCTCCCTGGCTGTAGCACTCTCTCCAACTTCACACTGATTGTTTTTCCACTTTTTCTCATTCTTCCCACTCTGTACATTCCAGTAACTTTATCTGTACCACCATCCTCTTGCCACTAGATGGCAGCATAAAACAATTGATTATGACTGTAAAGTTTAAACAAAAAAGACCTGCAGTAAATCCTCTAACCAACCTCATGACTTAAGTATTATATGTATTACCTCTCTCTGCCATACACTAAAGATTCTGTGGACTTTTCCACACCATTCTCATTTTACCTCCAATTATCTCATATGTATACCTTTGCAAGTTTTTGAAATAAGAAAGTTCTAAACTGCATACCTTCTCCCAGACTGTAGCACCTTTCCAACTTCAAGCCACTGATTGTTTTGCTGGACTTTTTCTTACCTCTTCCCACTCTGTAGATTCAAGTCTCAATGAACCTTTTTCTTCCAGTGTACCACCCTCCTCTCACCACTGGGTGGCAGGAGAAAACCCATTGTCTGTGACTGTAAAGTTTAAAACAAAAAAGACCTGCAGTAAATCCTCTAATCAGCTTCATGCCTTATGTATTGTATATATAACTCTCTTTTCCCTACACTACACACTCTGTAGACTTTTCCATCTCTTTCTCATTTTTTTCCTCCAGTAATCAGTATGAACATATGTTACTGGGAGGTCCAATAAACAAATGTTTACCTCCCACACCGCCCAGCTAGGCCAGTCAGACATACAGATAGGCAATAAAGATAAATACACTGCTGCTATCCAAACCACCAGCAGGAAAGTACCAGTGGGAGAGATCTGCAAGATCTGCACTTTAAACATGGATAACAGGATCCCTTGCGGGACACCAAAAATTCACTTTACATGTGAACCTGTGGTTATCAATGTGAGCAGTATGTAGGTGTACATGGAACAGTAGGTTGTGCAAGTATAATAACATTTGGGTTGGCAAAATGTATGACATGTGCCTCGAGATGGGGAGAGTGGGCAATGTTTAGGGGTGTGCTCATACCCCAGCTGCGCTCACAGTAAGTATATGTCATGAGTGCTGTAGAGGGGTGCCAGGTAGGTGAATCATGGGTATGCAATAATGGGCCTAAGTGTGCAGGTGCTGGTTGGCAGAGATGTAGTAGGCCCGCCCAGTGGAAGTAATTAATATTCCTATGTGGGCATAGCAGACACCTATACCTCACAAACCTGAAGAGCACATCTACTGGATAGTCTGTAAACCATTGGGGGAACACATAGGGACTATATCAGTGCCGTGTACCCGAATGGCATGGGCGTCCATATTTATGAATCAGAATGTAACAAAGTCCAACTAAACACTTCCAGAACTAGTGATATTAGGTGGACAGGTGGCGGAATACAGGTAATGACTGATGACAATATGTATGAGTCATAAACAGAATGTACCTCGACAAACGTGAATGAATACATATGCCCTGTTACTGTCAATGTGTCCAGTTAATAGAACCAATCATTTAAATGTGTCCCTCAGGGTGTTATGCAGTGTCCCTGATGCAGTGTTCATTCTCCTCCATTGGTATGTGAGGTCTGCTAGTGACGGAAAGCGCATATTCCGCTGACCACCTTAGGTAGATGATAGCATAATAGATTTGGATTACCACCTGTTTGCCTTTGTGAGGGACACACCACTCTGGTCAGCTGTGTCTTGCAAAATGAATGTTATGGCACATGGCCTGTGATTTCGGAAAAGGAGTCATATATTGTGTGTAGTGGTGTCATAAAATGATTTTGTTGTATCAGAAACAGCTACATGTTATAGGAAACAGCATTAGCAACTATAATGCTACAAGAATAACCTTAACGTATGCAAACCGGTGAAGTAGTCAGTTTACTACTGGCTGTGGGTATGTGTTGCCTTGCCAACTGTGATAGCTCTACATTTAGGTCCTATAGGGCTGCCTCCATTCCAAATGGCCAAAGTGGGACCTGCTCTGTAGAAATGTCAGACATACCAGGGCAGAACATACCTACAGCCATGCATAGTACAGAAATATACATATTAGCACAAATCAAAGCTTAGTCTAGCAGCAGTCAAGTTGCATATGCTACTTCACATAACATATCGACGTTTCATGTATACAATAACCGTTACATGCAACTATTACAGACACGTAGAATATAACAATGTCCTTTAATCAGGACAGTTGCAATGGCTAGAGTATTGTTGCATGACACATATGCCTAATGAGGGACTGTCCCATGCAAAGTGGGAAAGGTATTACTCCTAGAGTCTCCCATCGTCTAATCTAAAAGGTGGAAAACCTACATTAGGTACGCCATAGCATGACCCGGCAGACAGTTGTGTTTCCCAAATAACATTTACATGTTAGTATTGCAGAGTATCGGTTCCCATGTATCAGCCAGATGGGAGCAGATTGTATGAGGAACACGCATATAATATGATTATGTCACTGGACAGGCCGCTGAGTCCGTACAGTCGAACGCCTGCCGTCCCCTAATGGTTAGACATACCTGACACTGTAATCATGTAGTCCGATGTAATAGGCATCACAAGGGATTGTGCCCACCCAAATGTTAGCACAAATGTCGGTGAGCGAGCGGGTGTTTTCGTGTTTGTCTACCACTATGCCAGTAGTGCACTGTTTAAGAAATGTGGAGTCTAAATGAGTATAAGGAGCTGTAACCAGAGGTCAGCAGTGCTTAACACCATGCAAACCTGCGCACAACTGCTCCCACCTGCTGGAATGTGCCTTACCCACTCCGTATCCAAAGGCATCATTCTGGCCACAAACAAAGAACCGTCCTTTGCATGTGTTGGTAGCAATACCCTGCACACACAGCTCATGTGAATTACCAATACACCATGGCATATGTACAGACAATAGACAATACCACACACACACCATATAGCACAGTCGTCTAACAGTATAGCAATGTATTGGCAGATATGTCTGGACCACTGGTGTTTGCAGACCTGGCCATCCTGTGTTTCAGTGTGTGAGCATGCCCAGTATGACTGTTACACATGTTGTCAACTGACATTACCATCAAACCTTCATGTGTTTGAGCATGCCAAGTATGGTCAACTGGATCGAATGTGTCACATGTCCAGATAGTCAGAACTGTGGTGCCGACCCCTGCATTGTACACCAACAGGTGGCATGCTGTGTCTGCAGGGTAGTTAATGGTCATGTGGCATTGACAGTTGCTACATTTCTGCACAGCGTGGGGGGACATCCAACTGTATCCACAGTCGGGGGAGGTGCACATGACTCTCACGTGTACGTTGGAAGGGGGGCACAGTTGACAGTTGTACACATTTTCCACTACTGTACTGGTATGCCAGGTACTCTATTTCAGTGTGTGGACCTACCTAAATTGCTGGTTGCAGGCATACCAGTGTACGTCAGATCCTAGCTTTAATTACCAGCATAGTGGTGTCGGACGTCCTAGCCTTCACAACCTACATCCACCTGCCTGGCCTGCTGTAGTCTGTGTATGTCTGTGGGGGTTGGGGTCATTCATTGGGCATATCCAGAGGCCATTGTATAGCATTTGTCTGTATTGGTCTACACCTGTCCAGCTGTATGAGACTTGTGTGGGCTATATGAACACACATGATGTTCAGCCCATAACCTGCAGTGGGATAGGACACCCTGTAACTACTACTGGCTACTACTGTGACCCCAGTATGTGCTACAGATGTCATGGTGACACTATGGACGTGTACTGTCTGCTACCCTAACAGTTGGCCACCAAATTCCCTTGTATGCTCACATCCATACCATAGCAATGGGTAAATACACATTCTAATAAACTGCCAATTGTTAAGTCGATTGACTTACCTTGGGGGCGTTCCAGATCTGAGGATGGTGCTGGAGGGCTGCCTATGTCGAATGCACACAGTGCACTTCCTATACATGGCTGAGCACAGGTAGTGTCATGTTTGTCATCCATTGTACTGTCTGTGCGAGTCAGAGAGGGTGAAATCCCTGGGTACCTACTGTGTCAGTGCATATGTCATGTGTTGCCTCTTTGCCAAGGGCAGGTCATACTGTGCACGGCCATTTCCCCTACTGGGCCCAGCTCAGGTAGTTCCTCCTCCAAGTCACACTGTGCCTGTACTGGCTTTGGCATTGTTATGGGGGCTGTGTGGCCCTGCCCCATGCTGTTCCTGCTGCAACTGTTACCGCAGGATCAGATTGTGTAGCATAGCACATACCATAACAATATGGGTGCATGTAGCTGGTGAATACTGCAGGGCTCCACCTGATGTCTCCAGACACCAGAACCATGACCTGAGCATCCCAAACACATGCTCAATTATATGTCTTGCCTCTGCATCTGCCTCATTATGGTGTGATCGTTCAGGTGTGTGTGCATTGCTGATGGGTGTCATCAGCATCCCCCACTAGGTGACTGCATAGGATGTCCATATTGGCAAAGGTGTGGTACAGCTGCGTCAGATGCCATATATCAGAATCCTCATAGCTTCTGGGGCAGACAGCCTACACATTCAGTTTAATGCCCTGGCCATCGCATATGGCCTAGCTGTTGGAGGGTAGGCCCCTGTAGTTAATATAGGCCCTACCCTGCACACCGGGTGGTGCTTTGATGTGTACGTGTATGCAGGCTATAGCACCCAGTACCCCAGGGTAGTCAGCCATGTGGTGGAAGAGACGCATATTGCTGGTCTACAAATCACGTGTGTTGAGGATATGTACGTGCTCATTAGCATGTGTTGACATGGTGTCTGTGAACTGGTGCAATACTCTGGATGCAGATGCCTGTGAGATCCCCATGATATCCCCAGTTGTGCTTTGGAAGGTACCTGTGTCTCGTATACCTAGGCCAACACATACCGTGGTATCCACTGTGATGGGTTTCCGTCAGCCTGTTCGATGTGTCAGGTGTGGCAGGCACAGCTCAACAAGCTGCTGTAGGAGGCCTCTGTCCACCCCATAGCGCTCCACTATCTCCAGCTCATATAGCCCATGGTAAGTTACCCTGGGTCTGTAAAGTCTTATGTCACTTCACTAAGGGTTGTTTGGAAGCATACACATCCTCACCACCCTCAGCCTCCTGCACGTGTTGGTCTTTGTTGCCTGCTGCAGCCCTTCTCATTTGGTTGGACTGTGTTGTGAAATGTCCCCGCATGTATACACCGGTGGTGTAGAGTGTGGAAAAAACCTGTGTGTATGGTGCTTGCTCACATTACCGTAGTGTTCTGGGGTGGGCTGGCAATGTAATCTGCAGATTGTGCTGATCATCACCTGTTTGTGCAGCCTGTTCACCTTGACTACTCCACTACTGCTGTTGTCCCTCCCAATTTCACTAGGCAGGTATAGACACAAAAACCCCCCTTAAACCCCTTTTAGGGGGGGTTTTTGGGCTAAAGGGGGCAGGAAAGAAATTTTTCCCGAAGGCCCCCCCCAAAAACCAGGGTCTCCAAAAGGGAAAACCCCCCGGGAAAAAAAAAAGAAAATGGGCCTTTGACCCCTTCCCTTTTTGGGCCCTTTTTAAAACCCCAAAAATTTTAAAAAAGCCTTTTTTTTTTTTTTTTTTTTTTTTTTTTTTTTTTCCCCCAAAACCCCCCCGGGGTTTTACCCCCCTACAAAAACTTTAAAAAAAAAAACCCTTCCCCTGGGGGGATTCCGGGGGGGGCATCAAAAAAAAACCCTTTTTTGGGGAGTTTTTTAAACCCCGGGGGTTTTTTTTCCCCTTTGGGTTTGGTCCAACCCCCTTTAAAAAAAAAATTCTGCAAAAAAAAGTTTTTTAAAAGTTCTTCCCCTTTAATGCCCCAAATTTTTAAGGTTAATATAAAAAAACCCAAATTTAAAACTAAAAAACCTCTTCCCCCAAAAAAAAATTTAAAATAACCATTTTTGCTTACTTCGGGCTCAGTTTCCCCCCGAAAACAACTTGGGGTTTTAAAGGTGCCTTATTTTAATCCCCCCGGGGGTATTCGATGTTCCCTTTTGGCCCCCTTTCCCAAAAAGGGCAACAAAATAAAACCCCGGGTTGTTTTTTTAAAAAAACCGGACCAAAAAAAAAAGGATTTCCCGGTTTCCTGCACCCCAAAACAAAAAATAAAATTTTGGGGGGGCTTTAAAAACCAAAAACTTATTCCCCCCAATGGAAAAAAAAGGATTAAAAACAAAACCGCCCCAAAAAAAAAAAAAAAAAAAAAAAAAAAAAAAAAAAAAAAAAAAAAAAAATCAAAAAAAAAAAAAAAAAAAAAAAAAAAAAAAAAAAATAAAAAAAAAAAAAAAAAAAAAAAAAACATAAAAAAAAAAAAAAAAAAAAAAAAAAAAAAAAAATTTTTTTTTTTTATTTGAATTTTTTTTTTTTTTTTTTTTTTTTTTTTTTTTTTTTTTTTTTTTTTGTTTTTTTTTTTTTTTTTTTTTTTTTTTTTGTTTCACGACAAAACACGCCCCAATTATGGAAACCACCCCCCAAGGATATTCTAGGTTACAATCAAAAAAAATAATAATTTATTTATATTAAAAATTTATTAACAGATACAACACACACATTTACAACACTTTACAAGATATTGCAAATACAAAAGGGACCACAGACAATACTGCTTTCAAGATAGTCAATATGCTGCGACTTTCTAGGAATGCAGAACTTATCACACATGGATGCTTGGCTGTTATGGTGTATGTACCTGTGAACCAGTGTGTTAAATGTAGGACTCCATCCTGATCGCAGCGTGGGGGTCAGAATATGGCCACCTGTTGCTTGGATGACCACCATAATAAGCTATACAGGATAACAATGGTCGGTCATGCCCATACACAGGAGGGGCCCACAAAGCGACACAAGGTGTCACTGGGCATGCTCACACTTACCCTAGTAACACACACGTCAGTCTGGAATGCACTATGTGTCCATCTACACAACGGTGTACTGGGCATGCTCACACACTTAGTAGTGAAGGGTTGTCTTGTATGCACACAGATTCTAAACAGGGAAGGGCACAGTGTGTCGATAGTCATTATTGTTAGCATGAAGAACGCGGCTGTCACGCGATATGTCATATGTCTGACACCGGTCTTCTACACAACGTCTGCTGCTGTCCATCACCTTAGCTGTACCAATCACCTTAGCTGTACCAATCTAAGCCTGGCACACTAATACCACCCGTGGTGTTGTCCTGGCAGGAGTGGGTACTTCACACATGTAGTACCATACATAGATGAAGAACCTGAGACCAGGTAAACACCCTTACACCTACAGGACAACTGCATTGTATGTGTATGCTAAATAGTGCTAGATGTGTAGTGTTTGTAATCATAGCTGCTAATCTAGATCCAACAATGGGGAATACTGACATCTGTGCAGTGAGGAACACCAGCATAAGGCTCCAGTTGTGCACAATAGCACTACCACTGTATACCTCAGATACAGATGTGGGCCATAAGACCATTATAGACCACTCCAGGTGTTAGTGTCCCCACGTATATGAAGGCCACTCACATGTACTGACCAGTACACTCAAAAAGCCATCACAGATGTGTCAGGTGCAGATCACAGTGGTAAATGCCGCACTATAGTATAGTATGTAGCCCTCACACATCTCGTGTCCTGGACCAGCAACACACATCCATACATTAGTACAACACCATGTTACTCATGACCAGTGGACTGTACCTAGCTCTACAGCAACTGTGCAGACTACCATGTACCATGTACTGAGGGTTCAGGTTCCGATCTTCTTGTTGTGCAATGCACTGATACCGTATAACCAGGGCTGTATGTACAACATAACAGGGGCCCTGAGTCTTATACAGCTGTAACAGATATAGCAACTGTTGCTGTACACCAAACATGTCCCATGTTTGATGTAATACATGTAATCAGCGCCCGTGGACATGTACATGCCCCACACACACGAACACATATGTACACATATGTACATAGCATAGCTAATGCTGTCCTTCATGCAGACATGTGGCTATAGCGATTACACGCATGCACATGGAAGGTGGGTCCATGGCTGTTGAATGCTAACAGTACATAAGGTAGCAATGTTGACTGAGTTAACATTCACCTACTGGTTACCTATGATATGACGACAACGTCCACTATCATATCACACAACAGTCCATGTGTCATGTATGTCACACATGTTCACCAATTGTAATGCATACAAACATGGCTACATGACAGGAATGTAGGACCTATACACATGGACATGTAGTGGTGTGAATTCAGCTGTCATGCATGAGCAGTAGTTGATGTTTGCAGTCCATCTGTGTCCTACTACAACATGCAGTTGCAATGCAGTCCCATCATTGACACCTGTATATGTTGAATTACTGACAGTACGGTAAGATGTACATCAGGTATGGATGGACGTGTGTACATAAAGTGGTGGGCCACCTTTGCAGATGGATGTTTGCTGAAGACAGCTCACAGGTGTGTCACAAGCCGTTCTACCATAACATGTGCAAACAGTAAGCTATGTTTCAGGTAACTGAAGGTGAAGATATACAACCTACACAGCAGTCAGGGTGTCACTGACTGTAAATCAGTTGACACCTGTTAACACTGAAGTCCTCCCATATGCATATAGCAGCACAATTGCCGAAGGTAGCGTCGGTACACATTGTAATGCGGGCAATACTGCTGCATGTCTGTCAGATGTATCAGAAGATAGCAGGTGTTTGATTCACAGTACTGCCATGTGTGTTTGCTTGTCTGACCATATATGCCATGTATGGTGGGGAATACATCCCAATTGTTACACACCCCTGTACACTGTTGTAGAGATCTGTACATACTGCAGTGTAGAAAGCAAGACATAGGCAGGGGTGGTGTGTGTATCACACACATGTTAGCTATCTGTATGTGCATGACATGTGTGGACTCCAGTATGTGTGTGTGTGTATGTATGTATGGCTGTCTGGTGCATGGAATGAGGATGTATGCTACCACTGAGAACAGATAGGGCCCCTAACCTCTCAAGGTGATGCAATCTACTACCCTGTTGATGCCGTCAGTCTTAAGCATTACTGACTACCTGTACATGTTCATTCTCTGTGTCACATCATGTGGGTGCATCAGTACTGTAATGGTGATTACCACATAGGCAGGGGTCCTCATCTCAACACTATCAAGTGTGTGTTACAGTGTCATTGACCCCATGAGTGTGGGCATGTTACTGTGTGTGTCTGTGTATGTCTGTGTGTGTTCACATCCTGTAATGTGACAGTGTTGTACTGATATACAGTGAGTCCTCATGCTATCAACTGGCCCCTACCCTTGACATCAGCTAGACCACTATGTAAACCCCCCACATCATGTCGCTGTACCTGTGATGTCACCTGGTATGGATGTCACGTCTCTAGCCAATGTAGCCTAGTACACAGCTCACATGCTCCTGGATCAGTAGGTGTGTAGAGATCTATGGAATGTCAGCCTTTCTAACAGTGATGTTGAGGCTACGTATAGCATGCTGGTATTGCCAACCATGCCTGTGAGTACTCCACATTTACACATGTGAAACTGGAAACACTGGTACTTAATGGCACATGCAATTAGACCTTAAGGAGGGAATCAGGGCATCATTACCAACATGCTGTTACTGTTGTTACCAAGACACATACTGTGAACATAAAACAATGCATTCTAATCCTGTACTACATGGTATGTCTGCTGCGTGTCAACAGTACACAACAAATGTAATATACACCTATCTCACTATTCTGTTCACCCTGTGCATCAGACCATATGAGCATGTCCCTGCACCGTTGGTGTGGATGACAGGGATGGGGCACAGTCATCATCATATGCACAGGGTGAAAATGGTTGCCAGGGGCCTAGGCTGCACCAGTGGATGACATGTGTGTGGGATAGGGCCTGTGATCTACTTGGACATGTGTGGTTATTATGCATGTGGGTGTTGGTACCCTACAGATGTTACTGTTGTGTGTGTGTATGTGTGCACACAGTTCTGCCATGTACCCAGCCTACACAGGGGTATAATTGACAGCTCCCGATTGTACAGACCAGGATGTACAGCTCACTGTGTCCAGCCACTGCCACGTGACCTGTGCCTGCCAGGGGTTGCACGGGCACTACCAGACAGAGGTACAGATTGGGTACTGTCTGATTACACATGTCCACTGGTACCGTGTCCCCTCTGGGACCATCCAGGGCCATGTCCACATGGCCTGCTGTGTCCTGGTGTGGACAGCACAGCACCAGTTGCACTGCTGCTGCTACCGGCACTATGGGAGCAGGCATATGAGGTAGCTCGTTCGCGTAGACCTGCACCAGGTGGTGTAGCTGGCCTACGTCCAGGTGGCCTACACCTCACTCCTACCAGATGTTCCAGCACAGACAGCTCACATTCATGGATTGCCACGCCACTGTCAAGGATTTCAACCATGTCACCCATTCGCCTGTCCAAAACATCAGCAATCTGCTGTTGAGCATTTGCCAATGCCTGGATGTTTTCATTTAAAGAATGGATAGCAGCCCTCTGAAGGCTCTGCCCTTCTCTGTTCTGCCATTCAGCACATGCCTATGCTGCCATTACAGTATGAAACATGTGTCTGGTGACACCAGCTGCTGCACTCTGTCATGCAGGTGCATGTCAGCCAGAGGTCCTCCCACGAGCAGCACTGGCCATATGCCTGTGTGGCACATCTGCAGTCATTTCACTGACACCATGGTGTGAAGACACACCTTCTGTAGCCACCACACATTCCTGTTCCAAGCTAACACACGGTAAATGTCCTTCCTCTATGGCCACTGGTGATGAGGTATGTGTTGGCATGAGAACTGTGTGCGGGGAAGAGGAGGATATAGGTGGGATGGCAACCAAAGGCACGGATTCAGCCCCCGACAACCCTGCCTGTACCTCAAGCATATGTTCATCACTGCTAGAGTCTGTGGGGACACTAACATCAGATGGACCACAGGAGGGCAAAGCACCTATATCACCTGTGAAGGCAAACAAAGACTCTACATTACAATAGAGACACAGACACACACACACTGACACACACAGACAACCATGCACACACACACACACACACACACAACCATGCACACACACAGACAACCATGCACACACAGAGACAACCATGCATGTGATATGACAGAAGGCATGCAGCATGCATGTGATACAGCAGACGGCATGCAGCGCAGACATTAATAGTGTTAGTTAGATTACATCCCTGGGTTGCACACAACAGCAAGCATGTGTCATAGCAGAAACCATGCATTTCACACAATCATGGTAGTAAGCATGCATCCCTGTGATACACCATGAGGACCAGCACAGTTTAACAGTACACATGGCTGATGTGAGGCATATGTCCTTGGCATTAACATGTAGTATGACATGTAATCTGCTGATGTGTGCAGTGACATGCATACATGTTTGACACAATGATGTCCTGATACATGTACAGCGATGAAATGGTGTCACATTGCAGTGTTGTCTGTATGCCCTACAGATAGAATGCACTTTTAGCAGATGTGTATGACCATTGAGGGTGGTATGAGGCATCTATATTGCTATACAGTGTGAAATACAGACACAGTGCCATTGCATGGAATCATGAGGCGTCTCTATTGCTATATAGTGTGGAATACACATACAGTGCATAGCCATGACTGCGTGCATACACAATACATACATACTGTGGATTGTGACCCACGTTGCTGAGGTGTATACACACTAAACCATGCTGTGTCATGTGTGACAGGTCACCGGAAGACATACTGATGACACCCCTGCACAACTGCTAACATTTCTTAGCTGCCTGGCAACCGTGTCCACACATGGCAGACTGGTCAATACACCATGTCCCACATGACATTTATGTACCACACACACGAGGTGCATGGCTGACAGTAATGTCCAACAGCAGCAAAGGAAATGTACGGTATCTCTGGCCTGATGTGGTGTCTGTGTATGTATGTGGAAGCTGTACAGGTGACTACTTTCATTCTGCAACACAGTCATGATGTGCAACACATCGTATGTGGTCAAATTAAGTGACACCTCCACAAGCTGTGCACAGGCTGTTAGGATGTCCAGTGTTCCACATCTACTATATAACCATCCAACAAAGATTATAGTTGGACCATGTGTAGACAATGTGCAACAGGGTGTAGACACATACACATCACATCTACTGTGTTTTACTACATATCTCTGGCCATTCTCCATGGCCATGTGTGAACATGTCTTGGCCAGATGTGTGTGATGGCCGTCTATGTCACATGTCTGTGTTGTCCCATATGACATACACCCATAGATGTCAGATACTCCAGTGTCCGCAGGGTTATACAGACAAAGGGTTGTATGTTTGGTATGTGGGGTATGTTTTATGGGATAGTGTGACAATGTTGCAGCCGGAACACTACATGTCTGGGACATGTCAGATGGCACATCACAATGTCTGCACTGATTGCAGGGGCACATTCCACAATGGTGAATCATGTGGGCTGCCCATATCCCTGCTCACTGTGTAGTACTGCTTGCGTAGCCCACATGTGTTGTTCTGATGTATAGTACATATTACTACATTGAACAGCACCTCCACCATTGTATGCACAGCTGTCCACCCATCTAGCAATGACAGCTACTGTGGTTTCATGTTGGTGTTTCATTTGGTTTGTATATATTGCACATGGGTGGCCAGTGTGATTGATGAAAGCTGTGATCTATTTATCATGACTGGACCATACAGTATGTGTACATGTGTTAACTGGCCACATGGCAAATAGATCTGTACATTCACATGTCTGATACTGATAACTGTCTCACCTGCAATGGACTGCTGTCTCTGCGGCATGCCTGAGATACCTGTATAGGGGTGACACAGCAGTTTGATCATTATCCATGACTGTATGACAGGTACAGGGTGCACTTTGCATGTTAACACATTCGACAGTGCAATAGCATATACTATGGAGTATGCACATGTGTGCATACACAGGGTAGCATACTATAGTATGCAGCATGTGTGTAAACATACCTTGCATATGATGTTAAATTACATAGTGTACAGTGGCACATGCGACTAAATGGGATATAATATTTATATGTGCAGTAGTGACTTACCAGGCAACTCCAGGCTCTGTGGTTGGGAAACACCCACCTCCACAATGGCAGCTAGAGTTTGTGGATGCTGTTCTGATGGGGTCCCCAAGCTGGCCAGTAGTTCCTCGGTAGGTGTGAGTGGGGGCTGGGTTGGTGGCCCACCACCTGTTCTACCTTGTTCCATGGTGATTGCATTGGCACGCTGTTTTGCATGTCAGATCAGGTCCATGCAGTGTCTGCGCACCTGCTGGTAGGTGCGGTTATGGCCACCCACATCATTAACCCTCCTGCGAAGTTCCTGCCTCAGGTCATCTCACTGCTGGGCATGCTGTGGCACGTGGCTGAACAGTACCTCATAGTTATCATGAAGGTATGGTATGATGGCATCATTCTCCAAGTGGCTGTATGCCAGCAGTTGTGATTGAGGCATTATCTGTAAAACATAATGATGGAGACAGGTCACAGCATCTCAGAGATGCACAGAGATATGTATGCACATTCATGTGTATTACATTTACTACTTACGAACAGTTGTCTTTGCAAATCGTCATGATACTGACACAACTGACATGTTTGTTTCACACACATGAAACACCCAATGGGGGTTGGATATTATCACCATATACGTGTGTCACCTCATTACATTGCTCATATTCCATGTGAATGCTGTCTTGATGTGGGCATGTCTGTTTGCCTGTACTGGTGTTCTTACCTATCAGCACATGCCTGGATGAGTGCACATTAATGCTGTTGACCTTGATGCTGTGTATATGTCACATATCATCACATACACTGCCTTCGTGGACATGGGCAGTGACAATGCAGACATGCACACGGAAACCTTTACATGCATGTGTTTTGCCATATACATCTACATGGCATTGTACAGCAGTTCAACAACCTGCCATGTATCGCCTGTGTTGCACATGTGATACACATGGGACAATGGCAAGCCGGATGGTATTCGCAGGGATGGTCAGCCAAGATCATGTAGTAGTGTGTATGCCCTGGGCCATGTATGGGCATAGGAAGTAAGGTTTTCTAGCTGTATCTGACAGCCATGTTCCTGCCGACAGGTGAATCAGTGCCACATTACTGATCCAGACAGTCACTGATACATGTACCATGCGGTCATCGCACCATGTATGACAGAGATGACATGTGCAGCTTTGCTGGACAGGGTTGCATGGTATGGCAGCAGTATGTCACATGTATGGCACAGGGATTTGTCCAGCATGTGGTGACCCTTGTACTAGGAAGTTGGCTATCCATAACGTATGTCTTTCAGATCAGGATATGTATGTGTAGCATGTCCAACATCACAGTGTTGCACATGTCTTTATGCAGGGTAGGCAGCATGCTGCATAGTAGAGATGAGTATTGTGAAGGCTGGTGTCACCCATCCAAGCATGGCCAATACCCCTTAAAGGTGATATGTGATCCGATATTGGTCATTTGAGTGTTGAGTATGGCTGTCCAGTGACCTCCATGCTCATGGATGGCACCCTGTCATGACTTGGGTTGCCTCTTATGACTACCTAATAGGCCTGGTGATGTCACTAGCTCAGGAAGGTAAACTGCACAGCACCAACCCTTACACACAGTGTCCATAATGTTGACCGCTGCCTAGGTGGTCATTAATGGGTACAGGGTTATTAACATAGTGGTGACAATGCAATAAAGCAGCTGTCAGATTGTGCACATATGTCACGCACCTCACCCACAAAGCCCATGCTGTATTTTGTCCACAACACTGAGTCAGCTATTGCTCCTAGGTCATGGCCATTCACATTCTCACATATGCAGATACCTCCCATTTTTCTGTGTAGTATGGGCTGCAATGACAGGGGAGTACAAAACATTAACCCTATTTTACTGTAGCTACCACTGGTGTGATATGCACATGTCACTCAGACACCTTTTGTAGTGCTACTTCTGTGAACAGGCCACTGGTAGAACACTCTTGGGACATACAAAGGTACTTGTAGTATAGTGAGTGTAGGTGGAACACAGTATGGGTGATGATGTCCTATGACCTGTCACAGGTATGCTATGCAGTGTGAATTCATTGGTACTGTCATCTACAGCTATACTGCTAACAACATCTAGGTTGATTGAGGTTCATAGACTTTCAGACAATACTCAGCAGGGTAATAGTGCTGTGCCTCCCATTATGAGTGGCACCTCCACTTTGTGGGTTGTGCTGTTAGTGTGATCCATTCAGTATTTTCACAGACTGCCATGAACCTATGTTTTAAATGGCCATGTATGTGTAGAGCAAATTGTTTTGCCATATGTGTATTATATGACCAGGGTTTTGAACAGGTCACATGCAGCCTGAGTGCACCTTGTACCATCATAGTTATGGTTACAGGGGCTCTGCAGTGTTCATGGATATGTGATTGTGTACCTGTTGGAGGGGGGCAGTGAGTTTATATTATCCAACACCCTATCTGCATTGCTTATTCATGCTCAGCACTTGTTCAGAACATGCTACTAATTACTATATCACTCAATCCTACTCATTTCCTACCGGTAAACACTGTTTTTCCTTACATTTCCAGCATGCTTACAGTACAACAGCTAATGTACACACTTACCTCACATATCTTGTGAGAAATGGTTGAATATACAGGCATGTCCAAATGTCACTTACCAGTGTTATTGCCTGCCTATATGATGAATGTGGGCAACATGAGGCAATATAGCAATCGTCTCATGTACACAGTCAATGCTCACCTCCTAACATATGGCACTACAGCCTGTGGGAGATGCACATATGTAGCCATGCTGGAGGTAATGCTCTCTCCAACCTAGACTTAACCTGACAAACATGTGGGGCTGTTAAACATTTGCAGCACACCCCACTCATCACATAGTCTCAGCAGATCTCCACCACCACAAGCCCCACATAGTAAGAGTACAACATTTGCGGAGCCTCTCCATACTCCTCTATGTAGGCAGTAGATGCAGCCCCCATCATCAAACACAACACCAATTACTTATAGCCCACAGACTCATGTGTGCCCATCAACTACAGCCAATAGGGTGTTATAACAAACCCAACACACTAGTCATAGGTGGCTCTGTAGGTGGTCACACTGATGTCCCACTCAGCAGGCCACACAAGGCAATAGTCACTGTCATCTGGCTGTCGGGTAACAGGATCCACAACATAACCTATGCACTCAGGTCACTCCTCAACAGGTACAATATGACTGTCATTCTCCACGTTAGTGTGAATTCCCCAAGATGTAACTTCCTGGACTACATGTACAGGGACATGCAACAGCTCTCCGATCCTGTAGCCCAGGCAGGTATCGCCCAAGCCCTGAGAAGTATTCTGCATTAATCCAGACTGATGACACAGTACAACAACAGCATTATTCACTTCAACAATTGCCTATGCTTCTGGTGTCATTCCAAGGTTATCCAGTGTCTGTCTGCTTTGAATGACATGGTCGACAAACCACAATGCTTTGACACAGATGGCCTGCACCTGTCAGCTATGGGATTATGGATAACATCTAGGCCTCTTGCTGCTCCTATACTGCCTGTTTTAGACACATTTCAAATAACATATTCACCACCAGAACAGGTACAGGCAAGCAAAACCTGAGGGTAATGTTACTCAATGCTTGACATCTTCATCTCAAATGCACTCATCCAAGGCACTCCATATAATGGAACTCTTTGATGTCTCTGCAGTGACTGTGACCTACTTCTAGGCTCTGGAGAGCACCCCTGCACTGACAGGCTATTACGCAGACCACACCTTTCAGTCATGTAACCAGGACTGGAACACCCACGGTGGAGGTGTGTCCATATTTCACAGGGATGTACACACCTCCATGCTGGTTGCTTAGCATGATGCATCAGAGGCAATCCAAGTGCAACTAACTGTGGCCAGAACTGCTATACAAATTGTAGCTTGTACGGATTCCATACCATACCCCACAGTTAATGGCCCTCATTTCTTGGTGTACTGGAAAGTAGGTTTCAAACAGGTACTACTGATCTGACACTGACACTAGCCCACACCTAACTGTGATACCTACTCATGTACCGACACATTAGGCCAACACTTTCGTGGATTAATAATCTCCAATCGGCTGGATCAACCTATACACACCACCACCTAGGCCAACAATATCCTAGACCTGGACATTACCAACATGTGTGACTGGTCAGTTGTGATCAAATGCTAATCACCCTTATTATCCACATTTTGGCACCACACCCTTCACAGAAAACACAGTATAATATTTCTACAAAGCCAAACTTCACGCTTTGTATGATAGAAGTCGTAAACGCCATGACACCCGTGCAGATGGACAATATAGTTACAAACACAGAAACATTCACAACTGCACTTAATTAGCACTTACACAACTGCATGGATCATGCTATCCCAAACAGAGCTATGACGGTACCCACCACATAATGGATGCCACTCTGGGGGTCCACTGCCATGGACATAATGCATGACAGAAGGTGACTGTTGCAAAGTAGGGTACACTCCCATGAGTGGGGTAGCTCCCTGGTCAGCCTCAGTAGGATTCTGGGATCCCTTCTTACATCCTCCAAACCTAGCTATGTAAACATTACTGTGACACATTCCAAGGGCTACCACTAATTGTTATGGAGGTATGTCACTACTCTCAATGGCAATACCCACATCTGCTATGACATACAACGGTTAAGCAGAAACATTACAGAGCTGACTGATATTGGCAACATCCTGGCAGCTAACTTTACACCCCTCTCACACCCTAAAGGGCCCAAATCTATACAAGATCAGTGCAGAGTCCCTGCGGTCACAACTATGCAGTTCAAACCTGCTCTCTCTAAAGCCTGGAACAAATACTCCATGTGACCATCCAACATCCCAGGCTGAGATTTACACAAATCGAGAACAACATGGCTCCCCACTTGGGTACCAGATTCACTAATAGCCCTGTATCAGGCATTGTGGATCCTGAATGGCACACAGCAACAGTTATCACACTCCACAAAGGTGGCACCACAATGGACCAGAGGAACTATTGCCCTATATGCCTGACTAGACTCTTCTGCAAGGCTATGGAGAACATCATCATGGAAGTCATTCACAGAGACATTTTTGGCCTCCAAACCTTTGATACCACCCAGGTTGGATTTGTTAGGGCCACACCATGGTTCCTACACCTGGTGTAGTCCTTTGAGACAGTTACCAAGGTAGTAGATGATGGTAAGGAGGTCCACACAGCCTACCTTGTCCTCTCATTGGCTTTCAACACCGTTCACAATTCTGGTATTGTCAATATACACATCCACCTTCACAGCAACCCATATGTTTTGAGATGTTATGCAAAGTGGCTCAATGGACAGGACACATGCAGTAAGGGTAGCATACCGCAGTTCCTACTGTACATCAGCTACAATTGGCATACCCCAGTCCTTGGTCATAGGGCCCCTCATGTTCATTATTTTCTTCCCTGAGGTACAGTCTAGCACAGAAAGACTTTCGCTGCATAGGTTTTCAGATGACTGCAAACTAGGGGCCATGATTGATTCACCAGCTAATACACACACACCCTACATAAGGGTATCACTGTTACGGATACCTGATGTAGGTAACATGGCCTCAAGCAGCATGCCACAAGATGCATAGACATCCCCTTTGGATTACAACAATCACCCAGTGACTATCCCATAGGTGGTAGTCCCCTACATACATAGAGATTATAAGGGATCTTAGTACACATAGATATCACCCACTCCTTTGATAACCTTATTGCCAAGGGGCGTGGATATCCTTCTACATGGCCACCCTAATCTGTAATGGGTTTGTAGCCGGAACAAAGGCTGCCATTGTGCCTCTATACTCCTGACTTATGAAACACGTTCAAGGGTACAACACCTCATTTGGGGTGTACCTTATGGAAAAGCAAAGGCTTTAAATACCACAACATTAACACACCAATAGTATTACTCACCTCTGAAGGATGATGTATGCAGCACAACTACTGAAACCCCAACTGTAGTCATTTGCATACTGCATACTCAGAGGTGACCACTACTGAACATGTCCACAACAATACTGATGAATATGCTCCACATAAGCAACATAAGAAAAGCCACTGAGAGCAACATGCTCTGGGATATGTACCTAAATGCAACAATGAGTAGCACGCGTGCTGGAGGGATACATTACTGAAGCGGACACTCACCATGCTTTGGAACATGATTCCTATGTACACCAGGCAGGGACCCTTACTAGTACTCTTCATGAGATACCTCGATGGGTGGATGGGTAACAGACATGTACGCCAGGGATCACTGCAGTGGCTGCAATGTACACAGGTGCAGGAAACAAATGGCTGTGCTATTCACAGGCACAGGACATAACCTAGGGAGGTGGCAACAGTGAAAACACTGTATTTGGGCTTACAAATGGACTTGGCCAGACAGCATAGTACCTAACTATGAACCTATGAAGCTATTACATGTCTTTTGTGCATGGATAATTGAGTAGCTCTTACATTCAATTGTCTATCATGCTGTTACACTGTCTGGTGACTACATGACATATGTATCCTGTTATTGTGTTTTGTACATTCCAATACACATACCTTATGTTTGCATAATATGACAGTAATGCTATGTAAAATATTTGACATATCTACCTATAATACTGTACTTTTTGCATTTTTGAAATCATATCCCATAATGCAAAGCATATTTGCACAGCAGGACCACCTTAGGCATGTTATTCTCTTTATACGCCCATACATATGCCTACTGTTACAGTATATCGACATATACTATCCCCTGTTATGGCACGTACTTGTTGGACAAACCCTACCACTGACAATGGCTGGAGTGGAATTGTTATGGTTAAATCCCTTATGTAGCATCCCTTGTGGTGTATGAAGTGTTTACCTTGTGGCCCACAGCAGTACACACAATTTCTACAGACGTTACTATGCTCAACAAGACATCACTACATAATACCTTTTCCCACTGTATGCATTAATAAATAAAGGTTTGTGGGGACTGCATTTATACATATTCCATATGTGTGTGGGGCCCCTTCCCTAATTGAAGACCTGTCATTTAGTAGATTAATACTATGGTTATTGCGGGCTTATTCATTAAGCCATTGTTAATTAGTTCCTATATAGCATGCAGGTGATGTTGATCCTTCAATTGCTCCAAAATACATCAATATGTAATGAAATGTTGCTACATGAAAGCTGTCTCATGTATTTCTGTCACAGATAATTGTACTCATTGCAGTTGTGTTGGTGACTCAAACTCTTTGGCTTGGGTTGCCATCTTTTCAAATGGCCATAGTGGGATATTTGCAGGGCACACATCGGGGTTTAGAGGCTGACACATACCCACTGTAAGTACAAAGGATAGAACTTACTTTTGCGCTAAATAAAACCTTATTCTTGTAGCACTTTAGTTGCTTAATATGTTTATTGTATAATTTATGTATTTTAGAGACAGAAATAACTATTTAATGCAACTGTTACATAATATATGGGACATCATTATGTCCTACAATCTCGGTACATTTGCCCTTTTTAATATTTGTTGTCAGGACACAACTGCCCAAAGAGGGACTGTCCCTCTCAAGGTGTGACAGATGGTAATCATATGCCTAAGGCCAGCTATGACCACACCTACTGTAATAATCTACCTCCGAGTTAGCACGAACAGACACACAATGCAAACACACACACACACACACACACACACACACATTACAATCTCACAGAAACACACACCGCACTCTCAACACACACTTACACACACTACAGCAATCGAACCACACTTCAACACAGTACCTACCTGGACCAGCACCAGCAGCAATAACTAAATGTCCCTTAACATCGTGATAATATTACTCACGGTTATAGTGATCCAGGTACTGTGGTCTTTTGGTCATTAAGCGTCGTGATTACGCATGTCGGTATGTAAAGCATTTGGTAGTTGGCAGTATCCTATTTATTTGTACCTCCATGG
Source organism: Protopterus annectens (assembly GCF_019279795.1). NCBI lineage: Eukaryota > Metazoa > Chordata > Ceratodontiformes > Protopteridae > Protopterus > Protopterus annectens. The sequence goes on along the minus strand of NC_056741.1, from coordinate 1,867,190,417 downwards.
CTGTATACAAGTCGTTAACCTGTCTATATATTCGCAGATATATGTATATCCATATATATCAACATACATCTCTCTGTCACCCTTTCTATCCCTACTATATATATATATATATATATATATATATATATATATATATATATATAGACAAGGGAGAGAGGGAGAGAGAGTGTACACACCTTTCATTGGGTACATGATGGTGTATCCTGTTTGCTGAACTCCGCCCTTTTATGTTTTAACCTGTCACAATACACACCTGCCGTTGGTACATCTCAGGTAGCTTAGTGGTAGGTGATTGTGTACATGGTTGCGTGTTCTACTCCTGCCAATGGTCATTTTACCTCTCAGAGCAGGCACTGTTAGTACAAGGGTGAATAATGCTGGTTTCACCTGTTCTGGACATTTTTGACCATGATCTGCGTGGAATTCTGCAAAGCTTAGACCTGTTTTGCACATATCCATGTAGTCATGTTTAAATGTCACTTACTGTCACTTGCTGCTGCATAAACCCACTAACATGTGCTTAAATGTGCTCTAATGACCTGCATCCAACATCCATTATTCGTGCCATCGGGATTACGTAATGGACCTTGCAGGAAGTGGAACCGGGTACATACATGACACATTCAGTGGCTTTACCACTTGATCATCTGGGATTTGTACAGGTGTTAATGGTATTTTGTATGTGGACTGTACTACAGCTGTTCCTCCATACTGCAGTCAAATGTGTAACTCAGTTAGTTTACATATGGATGATACCAATTAATGGTATGTCCAAGTGATGTTTAATGGATGTGCTCCAGCATTGGGAATCTATGTCAGTGTGAGCCACACACTGTAATGTGCTACACCTTGACACAACCATAACTGGAGAATGCTGGGGTGGCAGATACCTAACATAGGTACTCCCCATGCTTTGGCACTACATCCCTAATTACATTATATGGAGGCCCTCATTAGCACACCGGGGAATCCATGCATAGTAGATGGGGAACAGTGGTTACTCACATGGATCCCGCAATTGGCTCTGCTCCACAGAGGGACAGTTGGTTAATCGATGGGGTGGAGATAGCAGGCACATTTTGCCTAGGCTGCTGACAATCTGGCATGTACCTACCAATGTACCTAGAAACCTATACATACTGTATCAACATATGCTGTTAGCTTCGTTTACTGTTCAAGTGTTGACTTTCCTTGTTCCAATAGCTGTTGTGTGTACAATAGTTGACGGCTGCCTATGTAGGATTTACACAGTAGGCCACCTATACATTACAATTTGCAGGTGGTCATGTGTGTGTGCCATCTGCTTTACTGTGTGTGCAGGTGGAGAAATGTGTCAGTCCGTAGGGGCCCACACTGTCAGTGTATGTGCTTTACGTTCCTCTTTGCCATGGTGTGGGCATATTGGGCTATCCCAAACAGAGCTATGACGGTACCCACCACATAATGGATGCCACTCTGGGGGTCCACTGCCATGGACATAATGCATGACAGAAGGTGACTGTTGCAAAGTAGGGTACACTCCCATGGGTGCGGTAGCTCCCTGGTCAGCCTCAGTAGGATTCTGGGATCCCTTCTTACATCCTCCAAAGCTAGCTATGTAAACATTACTGTGACACATTCCAAGGGCTACCACTAATTGTTATGGAGGTATGTCACTACTCTCAATGGCAATACCCACATTTGCTATGACATACAACGGTTAAGCAGAAACATTACAGAGCTGACTGATATTGGCAACATCCTGGCAGCTAACTTTACACCCCTCTCACACCCTAAAGGGCCCAAATCTATACAAGATCAGTGCAGAGTCCCTGCGGTCACAACTACGCAGTTCAAACCTGCTCTCTCTAAAGCCTGGAACAAATACTCCATGTGACCATCCAACATCCCAGGCTGAGATTTACACAAATCGCAGAACAACATGGCTCCCCACTTGGGTACCAGATTCACTAATAGCCCTGTATCAGGCATTGTGGATCCTGAATGGCACACAGCAACAGTTATCACACTCCACAAAGGTGGCACCACAATGGACCAGAGGAACTATTGCCCTATATGCCTGACTAGACTCTTCTGCAAGGCTATGGAGAACATCATCATGGAAGTCATTCACAGAGACATTTTTGGCCTCCAAACCTTTGATACCACCCAGGTTGGATTTGTTAGGGCCACACCATGGTTCCTACACCTGGTGTAGTCCTTTGAGACAGTTACCAAGGTAGTAGATGATGGTAAGGAGGTCCACACAGCCTACCTTGTCCTCTCATTGGCTTTCAACACCGTTCACAATTCTGGTATTGTCAATATACACATCCACCTTCACAGCAACCCATATGTTTTGAGATGTTATGCAAAGTGGCTCACGGACAGGACACATGCAGTAAGGGTAGCATACCGCAGTTCCTACTGTACATCAGCTACAATTGGCATACCCCAGTCCTTGGTCATAGGGCCCCTCATGTTCATTATTTTCTTCCCTGAGGTACAGTCTAGCACAGAAAGACTTTCGCTGCATAGGTTTTCAGATGACTGCAAACTAGGGGCCATGATTGATTCACCAGCTAATACACACACACCCTACATAAGGGTATCACTGTTACGGATACCTGATGTAGGTAACATGGCCTCAAGCAGCATGCCACAAGATGCATAGACATCCCCTTTGGATTACAACAATCACCCAGTGACTATCCCATAGGTGGTAGTCCCCTACATACATAAGAGATTATAAGGGATCTTAGTACACACATAGATATCACCCACTCCTTTGATAACCTTATTGCCAAGGGGCGTGGATATCCTTCTACATGGCCACCCTAATCTGTAATGGGTTTGTAGCCGGAACAAAGGCTGCCATTGTGCCTCTATACTCCTGACTTATGAAACACGTTCAAGGGTACAACACCTCATTTGGGGTGTACCTTATGGAAAAGCAAAGGCTTTAAATACCACAACATTAACACACCAATAGTATTACTCACCTCTGAAGGATGATGTATGCAGCACAACTACTGAAACCCCAACTGTAGTCATTTGCATACTGCATACTCAGAGGTGACCACTGCTGAACATGTCCACAACAATACTGATGAATATGCTCCACATAAGCAACATAAGAAAAAGCCACTGAGAGCAACATGCTCTGGGATATGTACCTAAATGCAACAATGAGTAGCACGTGCTGGAGGGATACATTACTGAAACGGACACTCACCATGCTTTGGAACATGATTCCTATGTACACCAGGCAGGGACCCTTACTAGTACTCTTCATGAGATACCTCGATGGGTGGATGGGTAACAGACATGTACGCCAGGGATCACTGCAGTGGCTGCAATGTACACAGGTGCAGGAAACAAATGGCTGTGCTATTCACAGGCACAGGACATAACCTAGGGAGGTGGCAACAGTGAAAACACTGTATTTGGGCTTACAAATGGACTTGGCCAGACAGCATAGTACCTAACTATGAACCTATGAAGCTATTACATGTCTTTTGTGCATGGATAATTGAGTAGCTCTTACATTCAATTGTCTATCATGCTGTTACACTGTCTGGTGACTACATGACATATGTATCCTGTTATTGTGTTTTGTACATTCCAATACACATACCTTATGTTTGCATAATATGACAGTAATGCTATGTAAAATATTTGACATATCTACCTATAATACTGTACTTTTTGCGTTTTTGAAATCATATCCCATAATGCAAAGCATATTTGCACAGCAGGACCACCTTAGGCATGTTATTCTCTTTATACGCCCATACATATGCCTACTGTTACAGTATATCGACATATACTATCCCCTGTTATGGCACGTACTTGTTGGACAAACCCTACCACTGACAATGGCTGGAGTGGAATTGTTATGGTTAAATCCCTTATGTAGCATCCCTTGTGGTGTATGAAGTGTTTACCTTGTGGCCCACAGCAGTACACACAATTTCTACAGACGTTACTATGCTCAACAAGACATCACTACATAATACCTTTTCCCACTGTATGCATTAATAAATAAAGGTTTGTGGGGACTGCATTTATACATATTCCATATGTGTGTGGGGGCCCCTTCCCTAATTGAAGACCTGTCATTTAGTAGATTAATACTATGGTTATTGCGGGCTTATTCATTAAGCCATTGTTAATTAGTTCCTATATAGCATGCAGGTGATGTTGATCCTTCAATTGCTCCAAAATACATCAATATGTAATGAAATGTTGCTACATGAAAGCTGTCTCATGTATTTCTGTCACAGATAATTGTACTCATTGCAGTTGTGTTGGTGACTCAAACTCTTTGGCTTGGGTTGCCATCTTTTCAAATGGCCATAGTGGGATATTTGCAGGGCACACATCGGGGTTTAGAGGCTGACACATACCCACTGTAAGTACAAAGGATAGAACTTACTTTTGCGCTAAATAAAACCTTATTCTTGTAGCACTTTAGTTGCTTAATATGTTTATTGTATAATTTATGTATTTTAGAGACAGAAATAACTATTTAATGCAACTGTTACATAATATATGGGACATCATTATGTCCTACAATCTCGGTACATTTGCCCTTTTTAATATTTGTTGTCAGGACACAACTGCCCAAAGAGGGACTGTCCCTCTCAAGGTGTGACAGATGGTAATCATATGCCTAAGGCCAGCTATGACCACACCTACTGTAATAATCTACCTCCGAGTTAGCACGAACAGACACACAATGCAAACACACACACACACACACACACACACATTACAGTCCCACAGAAACACACACCGCACTCTCAACACGCACTTACACACACTACAGCAATCGGAACCACACTTCAACACAGTACCTACCTGGACCGCAGCACCAGCAGCAATAACTAAATGTCCCTTAACATCGTGATAATATTACTCACGGTTATAGTGATCCAGGTACTGTGGTCTTTTGGTCATTAAGCGTCGTGATTACGCATGTCGGTATGTAAAGCATTTGGTAGTTGGCAGTATCCTATTTATTTGTACCTCCATGGCTGTATACAAGTCGTTAACCTGTCTATATATTCGCAGATATATGTATATCCATATATATCAACATACATCTCTCTGTCACCCTTTCTATCCCTACTATATATATATATATATATATATATATATATATATATATATATATATATATATATATATATATAGACAAGGGAGAGAGGGAGAGAGAGTGTACACACCTTTCATTGGGTACATGATGGTGTATCCTGTTTGCTGAACTCCGCCCTTTTATGTTTTAACCTGTCACAATACACACCTGCCGTTGGTACATCTCAGGTAGCTTAGTGGTAGGTGATTGTGTACATGGTTGCGTGTTCTACTCCTGCCAATGGTCATTTTACCTCTCAGAGCAGGCACTGTTAGTACAAGGGTGAATAATGCTGGTTTCACCTGTTCTGGACATTTTTGACCATGATCTGCGTGGAATTCTGCAAAGCTTAGACCTGTTTTGCACATATCCATGTAGTCATGTTTAAATGTCACTTACTGTCACTTGCTGCTGCATAAACCCACTAACATGTGCTTAAATGTGCTCTAATGACCTGCATCCAACATCCATTATTCGTGCCATCGGGATTACGTAATGGACCTTGCAGGAAGTGGAACCGGGTACATACATGACACATTCAGTGGCTTTACCACTTGATCATCTGGGATTTGTACAGGTGTTAATGGTATTTTGTATGTGGACTGTACTACAGCTGTTCCTCCATACTGCAGTCAAATGTGTAACTCAGTTAGTTTACATATGGATGATACCAATTAATGGTATGTCCAAGTGATGTTTAATGGATGTGCTCCAGCATTGGGAATCTATGTCAGTGTGAGCCACACACTGTAATGTGCTACACCTTGACACAACCATAACTGGAGAATGCTGGGGTGGCAGATACCTAACATAGGTACTCCCCATGCTTTGGCACTACATCCCTAATTACATTATATGGAGGCCCTCATTAGCACACCGGGGAATCCATGCATAGTAGATGGGGAACAGTGGTTACTCACATGGATCCCGCAATTGGCTCTGCTCCACAGAGGGACAGTTGGTTAATCGATGGGGTGGAGATAGCAGGCACATTTTGCCTAGGCTGCTGACAATCTGGCATGTACCTACCAATGTACCTAGAAACCTATACATACTGTATCAACATATGCTGTTAGCTTCGTTTACTGTTCAAGTGTTGACTTTCCTTGTTCCAATAGCTGTTGTGTGTACAATAGTTGACGGCTGCCTATGTAGGATTTACACAGTAGGCCACCTATACATTACAATTTGCAGGTGGTCATGTGTGTGTGCCATCTGCTTTACTGTGTGTGCAGGTGGAGAAATGTGTCAGTCCGTAGGGGCCCACACTGTCAGTGTATGTGCTTTACGTTCCTCTTTGCCATGGTGTGGGCATATTGGGCATGCCTCCATCTGCCTACTGGGGCTGGCACAGGTTGTTCATGGTCTGAATCCCTATGTGCCTGTGATGGCCTTGGCAACTGCGGTGGGCTGTGAGGGCCTTCACCATTATGTCCCTGCTACAGCTGTTTCCGCAGGATCATATTATGTAGCATGGCACATACTATGAAGATGTGGGCACACATGCCTGGAGAGTACTGCAAGGCTCCACCAGATATGTCCAAGCAATGGAACCATGATTTCAGCATCCCAAACACACACTCTATGATGTTCTGGTTTGTGCATCTGCATTTCTGATGGGAGTCATCATCCACGGCTCCAGTGCATAGCCAGCATCCCCCACAAGGTGGCCATACGGGATGTCCCCACTGACAAATACCTGATACAGCTGTGAGGCATGCCAGATGTGGGAGTCATGGTAGCTTCCAGGGCTGCCAGCACACACATCCGTGATAATGCCCTGGGCATTGCATACAACCTGGCAGTTGATGGAGTGGTATCCCTTGTGGTTTATGTTGTGCCTACCATGCTGTCCGGGTGGTGACTTGATATGTATGTGCATGCAGTCTATTGCACCCAGTACCTCCAGGTAGTGTGCCACATGATGGAAGAGATGCATATTGCTGGCCAACACCTCCTGAGTTCGGGGGAAGTATATATGCTCACTGGCATGTGGTAACATGGCATCCAGGAACTGGTGGAGTACCCCAGATGCTGATGCCCGTGAGATCCCCATGATATCTCCAGTTGGCCTTTGAAAGGTACCTGTGGCTTGTATTCTCAAGCTTACACATACCTTCATGTCCACTGGGATGGGTTCCTCTCTGTTGTTTCTGGATCTCAGGCGTGGCCGGCACAGCTGAACTATTTGCTGTATGATGTCCCTGTCCACCCTGTAATGCTCTACTATCTCCAGATCATGTAGCCCCTGGTAGGTTACCCTTGGTCTGAACACTCTTCTCCTCCTCCGGGGCCTGAGGTGGTTATCAGCATCATCCTCCACAACACCTTTAGTCTCCAACACATGCTGATGAATCACAGCTATGGCAGCTCCCAACAAGTACATTGTAAAAGTTCCCCATCTGTTTACACCGATGGTGCAGTGTTTGGGAATACACAAGTGCGTGTGAGGTGCCTTCACACTTTATACTATTGTGCTTTGAAAACTGATGATGTCATAGGGTGTGTATGTACATTCAGAGCTGCAGGATATCTTGTGTTTTACCACAGGTACTGCTATTGTGCTGCCTTTTGGTGTTGAATTACATGTAGCTGCCATGGATTACCTCTTGCCCTTGCCTCAACTTTTCTTAACGATTCCCCTCCCATTGTCTGGCATGCATCCAGCAGCCCGCTTTCTTGTTTTGTACTTTCCCGAACCAGGATTGTCTTGTGAAATGTGTTCTATTGCTGATCTACTGCAGGTTTGCTTTGCTCGGGGGTTACAGTTCTCTTTTCTTTGCAATCTGACACCTCCCCTATCCTGTTCTTCAGGTTGCTGCTAGCAGCCTTGTTAGCTGCCGTCAATGGCCGACTGTGATTTAATAGGTGTTAATTGCTCAGTTGTACTCCAATTACCCTACTGCGGCATTTCCTTATTGTCTTCCCCTAAACTTCCTTTTTGGACTGTGGTGTGTGGTGCGTGCGTCTGCTTACCGGGTTTCGGGCACGTTTTCATCCACGTACACATGCGCTTTCAGGCACCATGTGTGCTCTCAGCTAAGCAAAGCTATACCTACATCCACGCCCCTATCCTGCAGCTTTGCTTAGCAACGGGCAGCCTGAATTTGCATTGCTCCAATGTGTTTACAGCTGCAGTGTCACACCCCACTGCTGATGTCATGTATTGCAATAGACCACTCCTCGGTGTTGTAGCTCTGCGCCGTATGGTACATCCTTAGGCCAGCGGGACGTTTGCGATTCACTATTACTTGCCTCAATTGCATGGCATTGACTACTAATTCATAGTTACTGCACCGAACACCATCACAGGCCCTTAGCAACCATTACAGCTTTGTTGTGGTGTAGCATGCATACCATTGACTATTATGGTGAAATCATGATTTGTGTTACATTGCTATTTTAAGACATTTGTATATATTTTCCTTGTGTTCCCATTTACGCACATGTGCCCTATGGCTGTATTTTGCATTACTGTGGCCATGACATTAAATGTTATTTTTTATGTGTTGTGCATCTTTTCTTATGCCATTGGCTGTATATCTAGCCAGTGGCATATGTTAACTTTGTAATACATGAGTCTGGTCCACTTTCAAGGCTCCGATGTTTTGTTTGTCAAAATGTAAACCGTTTTTTTTTTGTTTACATTTCTGTAGGCTTATGCTACGCCTACACCACTTCATGAATCGCTATGTACCTTCATTTGCATGCTGCAGTACTGCGCATGGGGTGATTTGCATACCTACGCCAGGAGCTGTGAAGATCTGGCGTACGCTGGTAGTGCACATGGAATTGGATCGTACCTGAATCAGGCGGTGGCCATATTTGGCATTATACCGCCTATGCTATGCCTGCGCCTGGCGCAAGCTTCACGAATCCTGGGGCTGCAGTAAATCTTCTAACCAGCCTCATGTCTTATGTATTTTATTTATTACTTCTCTCTGCCCTACACTACAGATTCTGTGGACTTTTCCACCACTTTATCATTTTTTCCTTCCAATAATCCCAGAGGTATACCTTTGTAATTTTTCAAATAAGAAAGTTCTAAACTGCATACCTTCTCCCTGGCTGTAGCACCTCCCCACCTTCAAGTAAATAATTGTTTTACTGGACTGTTTCTTGGCTCTTCCCACTCTGTATATATGAGTCTCAACGAATCTTCTGCTTTCAGTGTACCACACTCCTCTCACCACTAGGTGGCACCATACACTCATTGATTGTGACGGTAAAGTTTAAAAAAAGACCTGCAGTAAATCCTCTAACCAGCCTCATGCCTTACATATTGTATTTATTACTTCTCTCTGCCCTACACAACAGATTCTGTGGACTTTTCAACTTTTTTCTCATTTTTTCTCTCCAATAATCCCATGTGTATACCTTTGCAATTTTTGAAATAAGTACATTCTTATCTGCATACCTTCTCCCAAGCTGTAGCACAGTTCCAACTTCAGGTTATTTATTGTTTTTCTGGACATTTTCTTGCCTTTTCCTGCTCTGTAGATTCCATTTTTGATGTTCTCATTGTTTCAGTGTAAAACCCTCCTCTCGCCACTAGGTGTTAGCATACACCCATTGATTATGACTGAAAAGTTTAGACAAAAAAGTCCTGCAGTAAATTCTCTAACCAGCCTCATGTCTTATGTATTGTATTTATTATTCTCTCTAACCTGCACTACATATACTTTTCCACCTCTTTCTCATTGTTTTCCCTCCAATAATCCCATATGTATACCTTTGCAACTTTTAAAATAAGAAAGTTCTAAATTGCATACCTTCTCCCTGGCTGTAGCACCTTTCCAACTTCAGGTCACTTTTGGACTTTTTCTTGGCTCCTCCTACTCTGTAGATTTAACTCATGACGAACCTTCTTCTTCAAGTGTACCACCCTCCTCTCACCACTAGGTAGCAGCATACACCCATTGATTGTGACTGTAAAGTTTAAACAAAATAGATCTGAAGTAAATCCTCAAACCCGCATCATGCCTTATGTATTGTATTTATTTCTTCTCTTTGCCCTACACTACAGACTCTGTGGACTTTTCCACCTCTTTCTCATTTTTTTCCTTCCAATGTATACCTTTGCAATTTTCAAAATAAGAAAGTTCTAAACTGCATGCCTTCTCCCTGGCTGTAGCAACTTTGCAACTTCAATCAATAATTGTTTTCCTGGACTTTTTCTTAGCTCTTCCTGTTCTGTAGATTCATGTCTCATAGAACCTTCTTTTTCCAGTATATCACCCTCCTCTCGCAACTAGGTGGCAGCATGCATCCATTGATTGTGACTGCAAAGTTTAAAACAAAAAAGACCTGCAGTAAATCTTCTAACCAGCCTCATGTCTTATGTATTGTATTTATTACTTCTCTCTGACTTACACTACAGATTCTTTAGACTTTTTCACCTCTTTCTGAGTTTTTCCCTCCAATAATCCCATATCTCTCCTTTTGCAATTTTTGAAGTAAGAAAGTTCTAAACTGCATACCTTCCCACTGGTTATAGCATCTTTCCAACTTCAGGTCACTGGTTGTTTTTCTCGACTTTTTCTTGTTTCTTCCTGCTTTGTAGATTCGAGTCTCGATGAACCTTCTTCTTTCAGTGTAGCACCTTCCTCTCACCACTAACTGGCAGAATACACCCATTGATTCTGACTGTACAGTTTAAACAAAAAAGACCTGCAGTAAATCCTCTAACCAGCATCATTTATTACTTCTCTGTGCTATACACTACAGATTCTTAAGACTGTTCTACATCTTTCTCATTTTTCCCTCCAATAATCCCATATGTATATCTTTGCCATTTTTAAAATAAGAAATTCTAAACTACATACTTTCTCCCTGGCTTTAGCACCATTCCAACTTCAGGTCATTCACTTTTTTTTTGGACTTTTTCTTAGGTGAACTTTTCCACCACTTTCTCATTTTCTTCCCTCCAATAAACCCATATGTATACCTTTGCAATTTTTGAAATAAGAATGTTCTAAACTGCATACCTTCTCCCAGGTTGTAGCACCTTTCAAACTTCAGCTTATTTATTGGTTTTCTGGACTTTTACTTGCCTCTTCCCATTCTGTAGATTCCATGCTTGATGAACTTCCTCCTTCCAGTGTACCACCCTCCTCTCACCACTAGGTACGCCCAATGATTGTGACTGCAAATTTTAAAACAAAAAGGACGTGCAGTAAATTCTCTAACCAGCCTCATGCCTTACAAATAGTATTTATAATTCTGTCTGACCTACACTACAGATTCTGTAGACTTTTCTACCTCTTTGTCATTTTTTCCCTCCAATAATCCCATATCTATACTTTTGCAATTTTTGAAAGAAGAAAGCTCTAAACTGCATACCTTCTCCTAGGCTGTAGCACCTTTCCAACTTCAGGTCAATAATTGATTTTCTGGACTTTATCTTGTCTCTTTCTGCTCTGTAGATTCGAGTCTCGACGAGCCTTCTTCCAGTCTACCACCCTCCTCTTGTAACTAGGAGGAAGCATATACCCACACTTTTCCACCACTTTCTCATTTTTTTTCCTTCCAATAATTCCAGATGTATTCCTTTGCAATTTTTCAAATAAGAAAGTTCTAAACTGCATACCTTCTCCTGGCTGTAGCACCTCTCCAACTTCAAGTCACTGATTGTTTTTTAGGACTTTTTCTTAGCTCTTCCCACTCTGTAGATTCCAGTCTTGACAAACCTCCTTCTTCCAGAGTACCCCATACTCTCACCACTAGGTGCACTATCCACCCATTGATTCTGACTGTGAAGTTTAAACAAAAAAGACCTGCAGTAAATCCTCTAACCAGCCTCATGCCTTATGTATTGTATTTATAATTCACTCTGGCCTACACTACAGATTCTTTAGACTTTTCACCCTCTTTCTAATTTTTTCCCACCAATAATCCCATATCTATACTTTTGCAAATTTTGAAATAACGTTCTAAACTGCATACCTTCTCCCTGGCTGTAGCACCTTTTCAACTTCACTTTATTTATTGTTTTTCTGGACATTTTCTTGGCTCTTCCCACTCTGTAGATTTCAGTCTAGATGAACATTCTACTTCCAGTGTACCACCCTCCTCTCACCAATAGGTGGCAGCATAAACCCATTGATTGTGACTATAAAGTTTAAAACAAAAAACTTCCAGTAAATCTTCTAACCAGCCTCATGCCATGTGTATTGTATTTATTATTCTCTCTGACCTACAGTACAGATTCTGTAGACTTTTCCACCTCTTTCTCATTTTTCCCTCCAATAATCCCATGTCTATACTTTTGCAGTTTTTGAAATAACGTTCTAAACTGCATACCTTCTCCATGACTGTATCACCATTCCTACTTCAGGTTATTTATTGTTTTTCTGGACTTTTTCTTGCCTCTTCCCACTCTATAGATTTGAGTTTCAATGAATCTTCTTCTTCCAGTTTACCACCCTCCTCTCACCACTAGGTGGCAGCATAAACCCATTGATTGTGATTTTAAAGTGTAAATAAAGAAAGACCTGCAGTAAATCCTCTAACCAGCCTCATGCCGTACGTATTATATTTATAATTCTCACTGCCCATCACTACAGATTCTGTAGACTTTTCCACCTCTTTCTCATTTTTTCCCTCCAATAATCCCATATCTATACTTTTGCAATTTTTTAAATAAGAAAGTTCTAAACTGCATACCTTCTCCCGGGCTGTAGCACCTTTCCAACTTCAGGTCACTATTTGTTTTCCTGGTATTTTTCTTGGCTCTTCCCACTCTGTAGATTTGAGTCTCATCGTACCTTCTTCATTCAGTGTACCACCATCCTCTTGCCTCTAGGTTGCAGCATACACCCATTGATGGTGACTGTAAAGTTTAGGCAAAAAAAGACCTGAGTAAATTCTCTAACCAGCTTCATGCCTTACGTATTATATTTATATTTCTCTTTTCCCTACACTACAGACTCTGTGGACACCTTCTTCTCATTTTTTCCCTCCATTAATCCCATATGTATATCTTTGGAATTTTTGAAATAATAAAAAACTACATTCCTTCTCCCGGGCTGTAGTTCCTTTCCAACTTCAGATCGCTATTTGGTTTTTTGGACTTCTCTGGCTCTTCCCACTCTGTAGATTCCAGTCTTTATGAACCTCCTTCTTCCAGTGTACCACCCTTGTATCACCACTAGGTGGCACCATACACCCATTGATTCTGACTGTAAAGTTTAAACAAAAAAGACCAGCAGTAAATCCTTTAACCAGCCTCATGCCTTAAGTATTGTATTTATAATTGTCTCTGACTTACACTACAGATTCTGTAGACTTTTCCACCTCTTTCTGAGGATTTTCCCTCCAATAATCCCATATCTATCCTTTTGCAATTATTGAAGTAAGAAAGTTCTAAACTGCACACCTTCTCCCTGGCTGTAGCACCTTTCTAACTCCGGGTCAAGGATTGTTTTTCTGGCTTTTTCTTGCCTCATCCCACTTTTTAGATTCCAGTCTTGACAGACCTTCTTCTTCCAGTGTACCACTTTCATCTCACCACTATGTGGAAGTATATATCCATTGATTGTGAGTGTAAAGTTTAAAATAAAAAAGATCTGCAGTAAATCCTCTAACCAGCCTCATGCCTTACGTATTGTATTTATGATTCTCTCTGCCATACACTACAGATTCTGTGGACATCTCAATCTCTTTCTCAATTTTTCCCCTTCAATAATCCAAGATGTATACCTTTCCAATACGAAAGTTCTAAACTGCATACCTTCTCCCTGGCTGAAGCACCTTTCCAACTTCAGGTCACTGATTGTTTTTCGGGACTTTTTCTTGGCTCTTCCTGCTCTGTAGATTCTAATCTCAATAAACCTTCTTCTTCCAGTGTACCATGCTCCTCTAACCACTACGTGGCAGTGTACACCCATTGATTATCAGTATAAAGTATAAAACTAAAAAGATGTGCAGTAAATCCTTTAACCAGCCTTATGCCTTATGCATTGTATTTATAATTCTCTCTGCCCTACACTACAGATTCTGTAGACTTTTCCTCCTATTTCTCATTTTTTTCTTTCCAGTAATCCCATATGTATACCTTTGCTATTTTTGAAATAAGAAAGTTCTAAACTGTATACAGCCTTCCCGGCTGTAGAACCTTTCCAACTTCAGGACACTGATTGCTTTTCTGGACTTTTTATTGGCTCTTCCCGCTCTGTAGATTCGAGTCTCATTGAACCTTCTTCTTCAAGTGTACCACCATCCTCTCACCTCTAGGTGACAGCATACACCCAATGATTGTGATTGTGTAAGGTTTAGACAAAAAAGACCTGAGTAAATTCTCTAACCAGCTTCATGCCTTACGTATTATATTTATATTTATTTTTTCCATCACTACAGACTCTGTGGATGCCTTCTTCTCATTTTTTTCTCTCCAATAATCCCATCTGTATACCTTTGGAATTTTTGAAATAATAAAAAACTACATAAATTTTCCCTGGCTGTAGCACCTCTCCAACTTCACGTCACTGATTGTTTTTCTTTACTTGTTCTTGGCTCTTCCCACTCTGTAGATTCCAGTCTTGATGAACCTCCTTTTTCCAGTGTACCACCCTCCTATCACCACTAGGTGGCACCATACACCCATTGATTCTGACTGCAAAGTTTAAAAAAAAAAGACCTGCAGTAAATCCTCTAACCAGCCTCATGCCTTACGTATTGTATTTATAATTCTCTCTGACTTACACTACAGATTCTGTAGACTTTTCCACCCGTTTTGGAGGTTTTTCTTTCCAATAATCCCATATTTATTTTTTTGCAATTTTTGAAGTAAGAAAGTTCTAAACTGCATATCTTCTCCCCGGCTGTAGCACCTTTCCAACTTCAGGTCACTGACTCTTTTTCTGGACTTTTTCTTGGCTCTTCCCACTTTGTAGATTTGAGTCTTGATGAACCTCCTTCATCCAGTGTACCACCCTCCTTTCACCACTAGGTGACAGCATGTACATTGTGACTGTAAAGTTTAAAACAAAAATGACTTGCAGTAACGCCTCTAACCAGCCTCATGCACTGGGTATTTTATTTATAATTCTCTCTGCCCTACACTGCAGATTCTATGGACTTTTCCACATCTTTTTCATTTTTTCCCTTCAATTATCCCAAATGTTTACATATGCACTTTTTGCAATAAGAAATTTCTAAACTGTATACCTTCTCCTGGCTGTAGCACCTTTCCAACTTCAGGTCACTGATTTTTTTCCTGGATTTTTTTTCTTGGCTATTCCTGCTCTGTAGAGTCAAGTCTCTATGAACCTTCTTCTGCCAGTGTACCACCCTCCTCTCACCACTAGGTGCCAGCAAACACCCATTGATTGTGACTGCAAAGTTTAAAACAAAAAAAGACCTGCATTAAGTCCTCTGTTCAGCCTCATGCCTTAAGTATTCTATTTATGATTCTCTCTGCACTACACTACAGATTATGTGGATATTTCCAACTCTTTCTCATTTTCCCCTACAATAAACCCATATGTATACTTTTGCAATTTTTGAAATAAGAAAGTTATAACCAGGATAAATTCTCCCTAGCTGTAGAACCTTTCCACCTTTAGGTCACTGATTGTTTTCTGGGCTTTTTCTTGGCTCTTCCCCCTCTGGAGATTCGAGTCTCGATGAACCTTCTTCATCCAGTGTACCACCCTCCTTTCACCACTAGGTGACAGCACACACCAATTGATTGTGTCTGTAAAGTTTAAAACAAAAAAGACCTGCAGTAAGTCCTCTAATCAGCCTCATGCCTTCTGTATTGCTTATATAATTCTCTCTGCCCTACACTACAGATTTTGTGGACTTTTCCACCTTCGTCTCATTTTTTGTCTCTTCAGTAATCCCATATGAATATCTTTGCAATTTTTGAAATAAGAAAGTTATGAACTGCATATCTTCTCCCTGGCTCAAACACATTTCAAACTTCAGGCCACTGACTGTTTTTCTAGAGTTTTTCTTTGCTCTTTCTGCTCTGTAGATTCGAGTCTCAATGAACCTTCTTCTTTCAGTGTACCACCCTCCATTCACCAGCCTCAAGCCTTACATATTGTATTTATAATTCTCTCTGCCCTACACCACAGGTTCTGTGGACTTTTTCACCTCTTTCTCATTTTTTCCCTCCAATAATCCCATATGTGTACCTTTGAGGTTTTTGAAATAAGAAAGCTCTAAACTGCAAATCTTCTCCCTGGCTGTAGCACCTTTCCAACTTCAGGTCACTGATTTTTTTGGACTTTTTCTTGGCTCTTCTTACTCTGTAAATTCAAGTATCGATGAACCTTCTTCTTCCAGTGTACCAACCTCCACTTGCCAATAGGTGGCAGCATACACCCATTGATTGTGAGTGTAAAGTTTAAAACAAAAAGACGTGCAGCAAATCTTCTAACCAGCCTCATGCCTTATATATTGTATTTATAGATCTCTCTGCCCTACACTACAGATTTTGTGTATTTTTCCACCTCTTTGTCATTTTCTTTCTCTCAAATAATCCCATATGCATACCTTTGCAACTTTTGAAATAAGAAAGTTCTAAACTGCATACCTTCTCCCTGGCTGTAGCACCTTTCAAACTTCAGGTCACTGATTGTTTTACTGGCTTTTTCTTGGCTCTTCCCACTCATTAGATTTGAGTCTCAAACCTTCTTCTTCCAGTGTGCCACCCTTCTTTTGGCCTAGGTGGCAGCATACACCCATTGATTATGACTGAAAAGTTTGATACAAAAAACACCTGCAGTAAATCTTCTAACCAGCCTCATGCCTTATGTACTGTGTTTATAATTCTCTCTGCCTACTCTACAGATTTTGTGGACTTTTCCACCTCTTTCTCATTTTTTCCCTCCAATAATTCCATATGTATACCTTTCCAATTTTTGAAATAAAGTTATAAACTGCATACATTATCCCTGTCTGTAGCACCTTTCCAACTTTAGGTCACTGATTGTTTTTCTGGACTTTTTCTTGGCTCTTCCCACTCTGTAGATTTGATTCTTGATGAACCTTCTTCTTCCAGTGTACCACCCTCCTGTTGTCACTAGGTGAAAGCATACAGCCTTTGATTGTGACTGCAATGTTTAAACCAAAAAAACCTACAGTAAATCCTGTAACCAACCTCATGCCTTAGGTATTGTATTTATAATTCTCACTGCCCTACACTACAGATTCTGTGGACTTTTCCACCTCTTTATCATTTTTCATTCCAATAATCCCATATGTATACCTTTGCAATTTTTGAAACAAGAAAGTTTTAAACTGCATACATTGTTCCTGTCTGTAGCACCTTTTCAACTTCAGGTTACTGATTGTTTTTCTGGATGTTTTCTTGGCTCATTCCCCTGTGTAGATTTGAGTCTTGATGAGCCTTCTTCTTCCGGTGTTATACCTTTGCAATTTTTGAAATAAGAGAGTTAGAAACTGCATATCTTCTATCTGCCTGTAACATCTTTCCAACTTCAGGTCACTGATTGTTTTTTCTGCACTTTTTCTTTGCTCTTCCCACTTAGTAGATTTGAGGCTCAGTGAAACTTCTTCTTCCAGTTTACCACCCTCATCTCACCACAAGGTGGCAGTATATACCCATTGATTGTGATTGTAAAGTTTAAAACAAACAAGACCTGCAGTAAATACTCTAACCAACCTCATGCCTTTTGTATTGTATTTATAATTATCTCTGCTCTACACTACAGATTCTCTGGACTTTCCACCTCTTTCTCACTTTTCCTTCCAATAATTCCACATGTATACCTTGCAATTTTTGAAATAAGAAAATGTTAAACTGCATACCTTCTCACTGGCTGTAGCACCTTTACAACTTCAGGTCATTTATTGTTTTTCTGGACTTTCTCTTGACTCTTCCATCTCTGTAGATTTGAGTTTCGACAGACCTTTTTTTCCAGTGTACCACCCTTCTCTCACTACTAGGTAGCAGTATACACCCATTGATTGTGAATGTAAAGTTTAAAACAAAGAAGACCTGAGATAAATCCTCTAACCAGCCTCATGCCTTGCATATTGAATTTATAATTCTCTCTGACCTACACTACAGATTCTGTGGACATTTCCACCTCTTTCTCATTTTTCCCTGCAATAATCCCATATGTATACCTTTGCAATTTTTGAAATAAGAAAGTTCTAAACTGCATAACTTCTCCCAGATGTAAAATCTTTCCAGCTGCAGGTCACTGATTGTTTTTCTGGACTTTTTCTTTGCTCTCCTCACTCTGCAAAGTCGAGTCTCAATGAACCTTCTTTTTCCAGTGTACCACATTCCTCTTATTGCTAAGTGGCAACCTACACCCATTGATTGTGACTGTAAAGTTTAAACAAAAAAGACCTGCAGTAAATCCTCTAACCAGCCTCATGACTTACGTATTGTATTTATTACTTCCCTTTGCCGTATGCTACAGATTCTGTGGATTTTTCTGCTCCTCTCTCATTTTTTACCTCCAATAATCCCATATGTATACCTTTGCAATTTTTGAAATAAGACAGCTCTAAACTGCATTCCTCTTCCTTGGCTGTAGCATTTTTCCAACTTCAGCTCAGTGGTTGTTTTTCTGGACTTTTTCTTGGCTCTTCCCACTCTGCAGTATCACGTCTCAATGGACCTTATTCCAGTGTACCATCCTCCTCTCGCCACTAGGTGACAACATACATCCATTGATTGTGACTGAAAAGTTTAAAACTAAAAAAATTTGCAGTAAATCCTCTAATGCCTCATGGCTTACTTAATGTATTTATACTTCTCTCTACCCTACACTACAGATTCTGTGGACATTTCCACCTCTTTCTCATTTTTCCTTCCAGTAATCCCATATTTGTACGTTTTCAATTTTTGAAATAAGGAAGTTCTAAACTGCATACCTTCTCCCTGCCTTTAGTACCTTTCCACCTTCAGGCCACTGTTTGTTTTTCTGGACTTTTTCTTGGGTCTTCCTGCTCTTTAGATTCGAGTCTTGAACGTTCTTCTTCCAGTGTACCACCCTCCTCTCACTACTAGGTGGCAACATGCACTCATTGATTGTGACTGTAATGTTTAAAACAAAAAAGACCAGCAGTAAATCTTCTAACCAGACTCATGCTTTACATATTGTATTTTTAATTCTTTATGCCCTATAGTATAGATTCTGTGTACTTTTCCACCTCTTTCTCATTTTTCAATCCAATAATCCAATATGTATACCTATGCAATTTTTGAAATAAGAAAGTTCTAAACTGTATACCTTCTCCCTGACTGTAGCACCTTTCCAACTTCAAGACACTGATTCTTTTGGACATTTTCTTGGCTCTTTCTGCTCAGTAGATTTGAGTCTTGACGAACCTTTTCCTTCCAGTGTAACATGCTCCCCTCACCACTAGCTGGCAGCATACACCCATTAGATGTTACTGTAAAGCTTAAAACAAAAAGGACCTGCACTAAATCCTCTAACCAACCTCATGCCTTGTGTGTTGTAGGTATAATTCTCAACCAACAGTAATCAATGCAGAAACTGTAAATTTCCACCATTCATTCCTAATAAATTTATTGTTGTATATCTTGTCTTCCTCACCATTACAGTTCAAAAGTATAAATTTAAAAACACTCCCTATTTATACATCTAACAATCATTTAATTCAATTAAAAACAATCAATTAAATAATTGTATACATTTTAAAATGTTAATGCAGACTTCTCCCGTTAATTCTCTATTCAAACCTTTTTGTCAATGTATCAAACTTCAATATAAATACAGTTTCCTTATAAAGTAAAATACTTTTAATTAATCTTTCATACCCTTTCTTAGTAAATCTTCTTCCAAAATAGAAGCTTGCAATAAATTAGCATCACCTTATGTTTTTCCTTAAAGTGGGATGCTATAGGACTTCAGTCTCCCCTGTTTATGTCTCTAATGTGTTCCTGAACCCCAAATTTTAAATTTCCTTTTAGTTTCCACAATATAGAAAGGTTCAGGACATTTGAGACAATAAATTACACTCATTGAATCACATGTAAATAAGTATGTGGTTTGAACATTTTGCCATTAATCCCAGGAAAGCTCAATTTAATAAGGGACATATACTACAACTATTACATGGTATAGTGCCATAAGCTGTAAGAAATAGAGTACTACTGGAGCAATGTAATCCTTTAACTAGTTTGTCCCCAAATTCTGTCCTCTCTTATAGCCACATAAGGTGAATCAGAAACAATTCTTAATAGTTTTT
>NC_056741.1:1867118347-1867169597 GCF_019279795.1 Protopterus annectens | reverse complement strand
AAAATGGTAAATGAGAACCTTAGCTGGTGGGAAAAGGGCGGGAAAGAAAAAGGGTGTAAAGGGGGGCACTGGAAGAAGAAGATTTTTGAGTCTTGAATCTACAGAGCAGGAAAAGCCAAGAAATGGTCAAGAAAAACAATCAACCAATGACCTGAAGTTGGAAAGGTGCTACAGCTATGGAAAAGATATGCAGTTTATAACTTTCTTATATTAAAAATTGCAAAGGTATAGATATGTGATTATTGTAGGGAAAAAATGACAAAGAGGTGGGAAAGTCTGCGGAATCTGTAGTGCAGGAAAGTGAGAGTAATAAATACAATATGTAAGGCATGATGCTGATTAGAGGATTTATTGCAGGTCTTTTAACTTTGCAGTCACAATTAGTGGGTGCATGCTGCCACCTAGTGCTGAGAGGAAGGTGGTGCACTGGAAGAAGAAGGTTCATTCAGACTCGAATCTAAAGAGTTTCCTGAAGTTGGAAAAGTGCTACAGCCAGGGAAAAAGTATGCAATTTAGAACTTTCATATTTCAAAAATTGCCAAAGTATACATCTGGGAATATTTGAGGGAAAAATGAGAAAGAGGTGGAAACTTCTGCAGAATCTGTAGTGTAGGGCAGAGAGAGAATTATAGATATGATATGGAAGGCATGAGCCTGGTTAGAGGATTTACTGCAGGTCTATTTTGTTTTAAACTTTACAGTCACAAACAGTGGGTGTATGGTGCCACCTAGTGGCAAGAGCAGGGTAGTACACCGGGGAGAAAAAATGGTTCTTGGAGACTTGAATCAACAGGCCAGGAAGAGCCAAGAAAATGTCCTGAAAAACAATCAGTGACCTGAAGTTGTTATAGCCAGGGAGAAGTATGCAGTTTAGAACTTTATTTCAAAAATTACAAACGTATACATATGGGATGATTGAAGGGAAAAAATGAGAAAGAGGTGGCAAAGTCTACAGAATCTGTAGTGCATGGCAGTGAGAATTATAAATGCAATAAGCAAGGCATAAGGCTGGTTAAAGGATTTATTGCAGGTGTTTTTTTTTTGTTTTAAACTTTGCAGTCACAATCAATGGGTGTATGCTGGTACCTAATGGCAAGAAGAGG
Source organism: Protopterus annectens (assembly GCF_019279795.1). Classification (NCBI taxonomy): domain Eukaryota; kingdom Metazoa; phylum Chordata; order Ceratodontiformes; family Protopteridae; genus Protopterus; species Protopterus annectens. The sequence goes on along the minus strand of NC_056741.1, from coordinate 1,867,168,494 downwards.
GTGGTACACAAAGAAAAAGGTTCCTCAAGACTTGAATCTATTGAGTGGGAACAGACAAGAAAAAGTCCATAAAAACAATCAGTGACCTGAAGTTGGAAAGGTGCTACAGCTAGGGAAAAGATATACAGTTTAGAATTTTCTTATTTTAAAAATTGCAAAGGGATATATATAGGTTTATTGGAGGGAAAAAATGAGAAAGAGGTGGAAAAGTCTGCAATATCTGTAGTGTAGGGCTGAGAGAATTATAAAAATAATACGTAATGCATAAGGCTGGTTAGAGGATTTACTGCAGGTCTTTTTTGTTTTAAACTTTACAGCCATAATCAGTGGGTGCATGATGCCACCTAGTGGTGAGAGGAGGGTGCTACACTGGAAGAAGAAAGTTCATCAAGATTCGAATTTGCAGAGCTGGAAGCCCCAAGAAGACATCCAGAAAAACAATCAGTGACCTGAAGTTGGAAAAGTGTTACAGCCAGGGAGAAGGCATGCAGTTTAGAACTTTCTTATTTTGAAAATTGCAAAAGTATACATATGGGATTATTGGAGGGAAAAAATGAAAAAGAGGTGGAAAAGTCCAGAAAATCTGTAGTGCAGGGCAGAGAGAATTAAAAAAAATACATAGGGCATGGGATTGGTTAGAGGATTTACTGCAGGTGTTTTTTGTTTTAAACTTTATAGTCACAATGTATGGGTGTATACTGCCACCTTGTGGTGAGAGGAGGGAGATACACTGGAAGAAAAAGGTTCATCGAGATTGGAATCTACAGAGCTGGAAGAGCCAAGAAAAGGTCCTGAAAACAATCAGTGAAGTGAAGTTGGAAAGGTGCTACAGCCAGGGAGAGGGTATGCAGTTTAGAACTTTCTTATTTCAAAAATTGCCAAAGTATCCAAATGGGATCATTCGAGGGAAGAAATGAGAAAGAAGTGGAAAAGTCCACAGAATCTGTAGTGTAAGGCAGAGAGAATTATAAATACAATACATAAGGCATGAGGCTAGTTAGAGGATTTGCTGCAAGTCTTTTTTGTTTTAAACTTTACAGTCACAATCAATGGGTGTATGCTGCAACCAAGTGGCGGGAGGAGGGTGGTACACTAGAAGAAGAAGGTTGTCAAGACTTGAATCTGCAGAGCAGGAAAATCCAAGAAAACGTTCAGAAAAACAGTCAATGACCTAAAGTTAGAAAGATGACACAGCCAGGGAGAAGGTATGCAGCTTATAACTTTCTTATTTCAAAAATTGCAAAGGTACACATATGGGATTATTGGAGGGAAAAAATGAGAAAAAGGTGGCAAAGTCTACAGAATCTGTAGTGTAGGGCAGAGAAAATTATGAATAAAATACGTAAGGCGTGAGGCTGGTTAGATGATTTACACCAGGAATTTATTGTTTTAAAGTTTACAGTCAGAATCAATGGTTTAGGCTGAGAGGAGGGTGGTAAGATGGAAGAAGAAGGTTCATCGAGACTCGAACCTACAGAGTGGGATGAGCCAAGAAAAAGTACAGAAAAACAATTAGTCACCTGAAGTTGGAAAGGTGCTACAGCCAGGGAGAAGGTATACAGTTTAGAACTTTCTTATTTAGAAAATTGCAAAGGTATACATATGGGATTGTTGGATGGAAAAAATGAGAAACAGGTGGAAAAGTGTACAGAATCTGTAGTGTGGGGGAGAAAAATTATAAATTCAATACGTAATCCATGGTGCTGATTAGGGAATTTACTGCAGGTCTCTTTTGCTTTAAACTTTACACTCACAATCAATGGGTGTGTGCTGCCACCTAATGGGGAAAGGGGGTGGTTCACTGGAAGAAGAAGGTTTGTCGAGACTCAAATCTACAGAGCAGGAAGAGCCATTTAAAAGTGTAGAAAAACAATCAGTGACCTGAAGTTGGAAAGGTGCTACAATCAGGGAGAAGTTATGCAGTTTAGAAATTCCTTATTTCAAAAATTGGCAAAGTATACATATGGGAATATTCGAGGGGAAAAAATGAGAAAGAGGCAAAAAAGTCCACAGTATCTGTAGTGTAGCGCAGAGAGAATTATAAAAAAACAATACATAAGGCATGGGGCTGGTTAGAGGATTTAGTGCAGGTTTTTTTTTTAAACTTTATCAAAATCAATGGGTGTATGCTGTCACCTAGAGGTGAGTGGAGAGTGGTACACTGGAAGAAGAAGGTTCATTGAGACTCGAATCTACAGAGCTGAAGAGCCAAGAAAAAGTCCAGAAAAACAATGAGTGACCTGAAGTTGGAAAGGTGCTACAGCTAGGGAGAAGGTATGCAGTTTAGCACTTTCTTATTGCAAAAATTACAAAGGTATACATATGGGACTATTGGATGGAAAAATGAAAAAGAGGTGAAAAGGTCCACAGAATATGTAGTGTAGGGCAGAAGGAGTTATAAATACAATACATAAGGCATGAGGTTGGTTAGGGTATTTACTGCAAATCTTTTCTGTTTTAAACTTTGTAGTCACATTGAATGGGTGCATGCTGCCACCTGGTGGTGAAGGTCGATGGTACACTGGAAGAAGTTTTGTCGAGATACTTATCTACAGAGCGGGAAGAGCCAAGAAAAAATCTAGAAAACAAATCAGTGACCTGAAGTTGGAAAGGTGCTACAGACAGGGAAAAGATATGCAGTTTACAGCTTTCTAATTTTAAAAAATTACAAAGGTATAGATATATGTAAGACAAGAGGCTGGTTAGAGGATTTACTGCAGGTCTTTTTTTTTTTTTTTTAAACTTTACAGTCACAAACAATAAGTGTATGCTGCCACAGTGGCCAGGGGAGGGTGGTACACTGGAAAAAAAAGGTTCTTCGAGACTCAAATTTACAGAGTTAGAGGAGCCAAGAAAAAGTCCAGAAAAACAATCAGTGAACTGAAGTTGGAAAGGTGCAACAGCTAGGGAAGAGATAGGCAGTTTAGAATTTTCTTATTTTAAAAATTGAAAAGCTATAGATATAGGATAATTGGAAGGAAAAAACGAGAAAGAGCTGGAAAAGTCTGCAGAACTTATAGTGTAGGACACAGAGAATTATAAATACAATATGTAAGGCATGAGGCTGGTTACAGGATTTAGTGCAGGTCTTTTTTGTTTTAAACTTTACAGTCACAATCAGTGTGTGCATGCTGCCACCTAGTGGTGAGAGGAGGGTGGCACACTGGAAAAAGAAGGTTCAGCAAGACTCGAATCTACAGTGTGGAAAGAGCCAATAAAAAGTCCATAAAAACAATCAGTGACCTGAAGTTGGAAAGGTGCTACAGCCATGGAGAAGGTATGCAGTCTTGAACTTTCTTATTTCAAAAATTGACAAAGTATACCTCTGGTATTATTCAAGGGAAAAATGAGAAATAGGAGGAATAGTCTGCAGAATCTGTAGTGTAGGGCAGCGAGAGAATTATAAATAAAATACGCCAGGCATGAGCCTGGATAGAGGATTTACTGCAGGTGTTTTTTGTTTTAAACTTTACAGTCACAATCAATGGGTGTATGCTGTCACCTAGTGGCGGGAGGAGGTGGTACACTGGAAGAAGAAGGTTTATCCAGAACCGAATCTTCAGAGCTGGAAGAGCCAAGAAAAAGTAGAGAAAAACAATCAATGACCTGACGTTGCAAAGGTGCTATAGCCAGGGAGAAGGTATGCAGTTTAGAACTTTATTATTTCAAAAATTGCATAGGTTTAAATATGGGATTATTGGAGGAGGAAAAAATTAGAAAGAGATGGAAAAGTCCACGGAATCTGCAGTGTAGTGCAGAGAGAATCATAAATAGATTATGTAAGGCATGAGGCTGGTTAAAAGATTTACTGCAGGTCTTTTTTGATTTAAACTTTACAGTCACAATCAGTGGGTGTATGTTGCCACCTAGTGGTGAGAGGAGGGTGGTACACTGGAAGAACAAGGTTAATCGAGACTTGAAACTACAGAGCTCGAAGAGCCAAGAAAAAGTACAGAAAAAGAACCAGTGACCTGAAGTTGGAAAGGTGCTACAGCCAAAGAGAAGGTATGCAGTTTAGAACTTTCTTATTTCAGAAACTGCAAAGGTATACATATGGGATTATAGGAGGTAAAAAATGAGAAAGATCTGGAAAAGTCACAGAATATGTAGTGTAGGGCAGAAATAATTATAAATGTAATACATAAGGTATGACACTGGTTACAGGATCTACTGCAGGTCTTTTTTGTTTTAAACTTTACAGTCACAATGAATGGGTGTATGACGCCATCTAATGGAGACAGGATGGTGGTACACTTGAAGAAGAAGGTTCGCTGAAACTTGAATCTGCAGAGTTGGAAAAGCCAAGAAAAAGTTTAGAAAAACAATTAATCAGTAACCTGAAGTTGGTGAGGTGCTACAGCCAGGGAAAAGATATGCAATTAAGAACCTTCTCATTTTAAAAATTGCCAAGGTATAAATATTTAATTATTTGAGGGAAAAATGAGAAAAAGGTGGAACAGACCGCATAATCTGTAGTGTGGGACAGAGAAAATTATAAATACAATACTTAAGGCATGAGGCTGGTTAGAGGATTTACTGCAAGTCTTTTTTGTTTTAAACTTTACTGTGACAATCAGTTGGTGCATGCTGCCACCTAGTAGCGAGAGGCGGGTGGTACACTGGAAGAAGAAGGTTTATCAAGAAACTAATCTACACAGCTGGAAGAGCCAAGAAAAAGTAGAGAAAAACAATCAGTGACCTGAAGTTGGAAAAGTGCTACAGCCAGGGAGAAGGTATGCAGTTTAGAACTTTCTTATTTCAAAAATTGCAAAGGTATTCATATGGGATTGTTGGAGGGAAAAAATGAGAAAGATAAGGAAAAATGTACAGAATCTGTAGTGTAGGGGAGAGAGAACTATAAATACAATTAATAAGGCATGAGGCTGGTTAGAGGATTTACTGCAGGTCTTTTTTGTTTTAAACTTTAGAGTCACAAACAATGGGTGTATGCTGCCACCTAGTGGTGAGAGGAGGGTGGTACACTGGTAAAAAGATTCTTCGAGACTTGAACTTACAGAGTTTGAAGAGCAAAGGTGCAACAGCTAGGGAAAAGATAGGCAGTTTAGAACTTTCTTATTTTAACAACTGGAAAGCTATAGATATAGGATTATTGGAAGGAAAAAAATTAAAAAGACCTGGAAAAGTCTGCAGAATTTATACTGTAGGGTACAGAGAATTAAAATTACAATACGTGAGGCATGAGGCTGGTTGCAGGATTTAGTGCAGGTCTTTTTTGTTTTAAACTTTACAGTCACAATCAGTGGGTGTATGTTGCCAACTGGTGGCAAGAGGATGGTGGTACACTGGAAGAAGAAGGTTCATCGAGACTCGAGTCTACAGAGTGGGAAGAGCCAAGAAAAAGTCCAAAAAAAACAATCATTGACCTGAAGTTGGAAAGGTGCTATAGCAAGGGAGAAGGTATGCAGCTTAGAAATTTCTTATTCAAAAACTGCAATGGTAAACATATGGGATAATTGGAGGGAAAAAAGACAGAGAGGTGGCAAAGTTTACAGAATCTGTAGTGTAGGGCAGAGAAAATTATAAATAAAATATGTAAGGCATGAGGCTGGTTAGAGGATTTACACCAGGTATTTATTGTTTTAAAGTTTACAGTCAGAATCAATGGTTTAGGCTTCCCTGTAGTGGTGAGAGGAGGGTGGTACAATTGAAGAAAAAGGTTCTTTGAGACCCAAATCTACAGAGCAGTAAGAGCCAAGAAAAAGTCCAGAAAAACAATCAGTAACCTGAAGTTGGAAAGGTGTCAGAGCCAGGGAGAAGGTTTGCAGTTTAGAACATTCTTATTTCAAAAATTGCAAATGGGGGGGGGGTGGCCTGTGGTTTAAAGTGTTAAAGTGTTTTTGCAAACAACACACAAGGTTGAAATGAGGGATAATGATAGTAGGCTAAAAATAAAAATGGGGGCAAAAGGGCAGTTAGCCTAGTACTAATCTATGAACCTATGAACACATGAGATTATTGGAGGGAAAATGAGAAAGAGGAGGAAAAGTCTACAGAATCCATAGTGTGGGGCAGAGAGAGAAATATACATACAATACTTAAGGCATGAGGCTGGTTAGAGGATTTACTGCAGGTCTTTTTTGTTTTAAACTTTACAGTCAAAATCAGTGGGTGCATGCTGCCACCTATTGGCGAAAGGAGGGTGGTACACTGGAAAAAGAAGGTTTGTCGTGACTCAAATCTACAGAGCAGGAGGAGCCAAGAAAAAGTCCAGAAAAATAATCAGTGACCTGAAGCTGGAAAGGTGCTACAGCTATGGAAAAGATATGCAATTTAGCACTTTCTTATTTTAAAAATTGCAAACGTATAGATATGCTATTATTGGAGGGAAAAAAATGACAAAGAGGTGGAAAAGTCCACAGAATCTGTAGTACAGGGCAGAGAGAATAATAAATACTATATGTAAGGCATGAGGCTGATTAGAGGATTTACTGCAGGTCTTTAAACTTTACAGTCACAATCAGTGGGTGCATGCTTTCACCTAGTGGTGAGAGGAGGGTGGTACAATGGAAGAAGAAGGTTAATCCAGACTCAAATCTACAGAGCAGGAAGAGCTAATAAAATGTCCAGAAAAACAATCAGTGTCTTGAAGTTGGAAAGGTACTACAGCCATCGAAAAATTGTGCAGTTTAAGTATACATCTGGGAATATTTGAGGAAAAAAATGAGAAATAGGTGGAAAAGTCTGCTAAATCTGTAGTGTATGGCAGAGAGAGAATTATAAATGCAGTATGGAAGGCACGAGCCTGGTTAGAGGAGTCACTGCAGGTCGTATGTGTTTTAAACTTTAAAGTGACAAACAATGTGAGTATGTTGCAACCTAGTGGCAAGAGCAGGGTAGTACACTGGAAGAAAAAGGTTTGTGGAGACTTGAATCTACAGAGTGGTAAGACCTAAGAAAAAGTACAGAAAAACAATTAGTGACCTGAAGTTGGAGGGGTGCTACAGCCAGGAAGAAGGCATGCAGTTTAGCACTTTCTTATTTCAAAAATTGCAAAGGTATACATATGGGGCTACTGGATGGAAAAAATGAAAAAGAGGTGTCAATGTCCACAGACTATGTAGTGTAGGGCAGAGAGAATTATAAAAATAATGCTTAAGGCTTGAGGGTGGTTAAAGGATTTACTGCAGGTCTTTTATGTTTTAAACTTCACAGTCACAATCAATGTCTGTATGCTCCACCTAGTGGCGAGAGGAGGGTGGTACACTGGAAGAAGAAGGTTGGTGGAGAATTGAATCTACAGAGAGGGAAAAGCAACAAAAAAGTCCAGAAAAACAATCAGTGACCTGAAGTTGAAAAGGTGCTACAGCCAGGGAGAAGGCATAACATTTAGCACTTTCTTATTTCAAAAATTGCAAAGGGATACATATGGGACCATTGGATGGAAAAAATGAAAAAGGGGTGGAAAAGTCCACAGAATTTGTAGTGTAGGGCAGAGAGATTTATAAATTCAATACGTAAGGCATGAGGCTGGTTAGAAGACTTAGTGCAGGTCTTTATAGTTTTAAACTTTACAGACACAAACAATTGGTGTATGATGTCACCTAGTGGTGAGAAGATGGTGGTACACTGGAAGTAGAAGGTTCATCGAGACTCGAATCTACAGAGCTGGAAGAGTCAAGAAAAAGTAAAGAAAAACAATCAGTGACATGAAGTTGGAAAGGTGCTACAGCCAGGGTGAAGGTATGCAGTTTAAAAGTTTCTTATTTCAAAAAATGAAAAGGTATACATATGGGATTACTGGAGGGAAAAAATGAGAAAGAGCTGGAAAAGTCAGAGAATATGTAGTGTAGGACAGAGAGAATTATAAATATGATACATAAGGCATGAGACTGGTTAGAGGATTTACTGCAGGTCTTTTTTGTTTTAAACTTTACAGTCACAATGAATGGGTGTATGATGCAATCTAGTGGAGAGAGGATGGTGGTACACTAGAAAAAGAAGGTTCATTGAGACTTGAATCTACAGAATGAGAAGAGCCAATAAAAAGTCTAGAAAAACAATCACTGACCTGAAGTTGGAAAGGTGCTAAAATCAGGGAGAAGGTATACCGTATAGAACGTTCTTATTCCAAAATTGCAAAGGTATACATATGGGATTGTGAGAGGGAAAAAATGAGAAAGAGGTGGAAAAGTCTGCAGAATCTGTAGTGTAGGGCACAGAGAATTATAAATACAATACGTAAGGCATGAGGCTGGTTAGAGGATTTACTGCAGTTTTTTTTTGTTTGAAACTTTACAGTCACAATCAGTGGGTGCGTGCTGCTACCCAGTGGTGAGAGGAAGTTACACTGGAAGAAGAAGGGTGATCAAGACTCGAATCTACAGAGTGGGAAGAGCCAAAATAAAGTCCAGAAAAACAATCAGTGACCTGTGGTTGGAAAGGTTCTACATTCAGGAAGAAGGTATGCAGTTTAAAACTTTCTTACTTCAAAAATTGCAAAGGTATACATATGAGATTATTGGAAAGAAAATGAGTAAGAGGTGGTCCACAGAATCTGTAGTGTAGGGCAAAGAGAATTATAAATACCATATGTAAGGCATGAGGCTGGTTAGAGGATTTACTTCAGGTCTTTTTTGTTTTAAACTTTACAGTCACAATCAGTGGGTGTATGCACCCACCTAGTGGTGAAAGAAGGGTGGTACACTGGATGAAGAAAGTTGTCGAGTCTTGTATCTACAGATTTGGAAGAACATAGAAAAAGTCCAGAAAAATAATCAGTAACCTGAAGTTGGAAAGGTGCTACAGACTGGGAAAATATATGCAGTTTTTATTTTAAAAATTGCAAAGGTATAGATATGGGATTATTGGAGGGAAAAAATGAGAAAGAGCTGGAAAAGTTTTCAGAATTTATAGTGTATGGCACTGAGAATTATAAATACAATACGTAAGGCATGAGGCTGGTTAGAGGATTTACTGCAGGTCTTTTTTGTTTTAAACTTTACAGTCACAATCAGTGGGTGCATGCTGCCACCCAGTGGTGAGAGGTGGGTGTTACACTGGAAGAAAAAGGATCATCAAGACTCGAATCTACAAAGTGAGAAGAGCCAAACAAAAGTCCAGAAAAACAATCAGTGACCTGTAGTTGGAAAGGTGCTACAGGCAGGGAGAAGGTATGCAGTTTAGAACTTTCTTACTTCAAAAATTGCAAAGGTATACATATGAGATTTTTGGAAAGAAAATGAGTAAGAGGTGGTCCACAGAATCTGTAGTGTAGAGCAAAGAGAATTATAAATACTTTATATAAGGCATGAGGCTGGTTAGAGGTTTTACTGCAGGTCTTTTTTGTTTCAAACTTTACAGTCACAATCAGTGGGTGTATGCACCCACCTAGTGGTGAAAGGAGGGTGATACACTGGAAGAGGAAGGTTGTCGAGTCTTGTATCTACAAAATGGGAAGAGCCAAGAAAAAGTCCAGAAAAAAGTCAGTGACCTGAAGTTGGAAAGGTGCTACAGACAGAGAAAAGATATGCAGTTTTTATTTTAAAAATTGCAAAGGTATAGATATGGGATTATTGGAGGGAAAAATGAGAAAGAGCTGAAAAAGTTTGCAGAATTTGTAGTGTACCGCACTGAGAATTATAAATACAATACATAAGGCATGAGGCAGGTTACAGGATTTAGTGCAGGTCTTTTTTGTTTTAAACTTTACAGTCACAATCAGTGGGTGCATGCTGCCAACTAGTGGCATGAGGAGGGTGGAACACTGGAAGGAAAAGGTTCATCAAGACTCAAATATACAGAGCGGGAAGACTCAATAAAAAGTCCAGAAAAACAATCAGTGATCTGAAGTTGGAAAGTTGCTACTGCCAGGGAGAAGGTATGCAGTTTAGTACTTTCTTATTTCAAAAATTGCAAAAGTATACATATCGGATTATTCAAGTGAAAAAAATGAGAAAAAGGTGGAAAAGTCTGCATAATTTGTAGTCTAGGATAGAGAGAGAGAATTATAAATACAATATGCAAGGCATGAGCCTGGTTAGAGGATTTGCTGCTGGTCTTTTTTGTTTTAAACTTTACAGTCAGAATCAATAGGTGTATGCTGCCACCTAGTGGTGAGAAGTGTGTGGTACACTGGAAGGAAAAGGTTCGTTGAGACACGATTGTACAGAGTGAGAAGAGCAAAGAAAAAGTACAGAAAACACTCAGTGACCTGAAGCTGGAAAGGTGCTTAAGCCAGGGAAACGATAAGCAGCATAGAACTTTCTTATTTGAAAATTTGCAAAGGTATACATACGCGATTATTGGAGGGAACAAATAAGAAAGAGGTGGAAAAGGCCAAAGAATTTGCAGTGTAGGGCAGAGAGAATTATAAATACAATTCTTAAGGCATGTGGGTGGGTAGAGGAATTACTGCAGGTTTTTTTTTATTTTAAACTTTGCAGTCACAATCATGGGTGCATGCTGCCACCTACTGGAGAGAGGAGGGTGGTACACTGGTAGAAAAGGCTTTGTCAAGACTTGAATCCACAGAGCTGGAAGAGCCAAGAAAAAGTCTAGAAAAACAATCAGTGACCTGAAGTTGGAAATGTTCTTCAGCCAGGGAGAAGGTATGCAGTGTAAAACTTTCTTATTTCAGAAATTGCAAAGGTATACATATGAGATGGCTGGATGGAAAAAATGAGAAAGAGGTGGCAAAATCTACAGAATCTGTAGTGCAATGCAGAAAGAATTATAAATACAGTACGTAAGGCATGAGTCTGATTATGGGATTTACTGCAGGTGTTTTTTGTTTTAAACTGTGCAGTCGCAATCTATAGGTGTATGCTGCCACCTAGTGATGAGAAGAGGGTGGCACACTGGAAGAAGAAGTTTTATTGAGACTGGAATCTACAGAGGGGCAAGAGCCAAGAAAAATTCCAGAAGAACAATCAGTGACCTGAAGTTGGAAAGGTGCTACAGCCAGAGACAAGGTATGCAGGTTATAACTTTCTAATTTCAAAAATTGCAAAGTTATACATATGGGATTATTGGAGAGAAAAAAATGAGAAAGAGGAGGCAAAATCTGCAGAAGCTGTGGTGTAGGGCAGAGAGAATTACAAATACAATACGTAAGGCATGAGGCTGCTTAGAGGATTTACAGCAGGTCTCTTTTGTTTTAAACTTTGCAGTCACAATCAATGGGTGTATGCTCCCACCTAGTGGTGAGAGGAGAGTCATACACTGGAAGAAGTTTGTCGAGTTTCATATCTACAGAGTGGGAAGAGCCAAGAAAAAGTCCAGAAAAACAATCAATGACATGATGTTGGAAAGGTGCTACTGCCAGCGAGAAGGTATGCAGTTTAGAACTTTACTATTTCAAAAATTGCAAAGGTAAACATATGGGATTATTGAAGGGACAAATGAGAAAGAGGTGGCAAAGTCTACAGAATCTGTATTGTAGTGCAGAGAGAATTATAAATACAATATGTAAGGGATGAGGCTGGTTAGGTGATTTACTGCAGGTCATTTTTGTTTTAAACTTTACAGTCACAATCAATGGGTGTATGCTGATACCTAGTGGTTAGAGGAGGGTGGTGCACTAGAAGAAGAAGGTTCGAAGAGACTCGAATCTATAGAGCGGGAAGAGCCAAGAAAAATTCCAAAAAAAGAAATCAGTGGCCAGAAGTTGAAGGGTGCTTCAGCCAGGGATATGGTATGCAGTTTAGAACTTTCTTATTTCAAAAATTGCAAAGGTATACATATGGGATTATTGGAGGTAAAAATGTGAAAGAGGTGGAATAGTCCACAGAATCTGTTGTGTAGGGCAGAGAGATCTATAAATGCAATACATAAGGCATGAGGCTGGTTAGAGGTTTTACAGCAGGTCTTTTTTGTTTTAAACTTTACAGTCACAAACAATGGGTGTATGCTGCCACCTAGTGGTTAGAGTAGAGTGGTACAATGGAAGAAGAAGGTTTGTTGAGACTCAAATCTGCAGAGTGGGAAGGGCCAAGAAAAAGTCCAGAAAAACAGTTGACATGAAGTTGGACAGGTGCTACAGCCAGGGAGAAGGTATGCAGTTTAGAAGTTTATTATTTCAAAAATTGCATAGGTTTGCATATGGAATTATTGGAGGGGAAAAAAATGAGAAAGAGGTGGAAACATCCAAAGAATATGGAGTGTAGTGCAGAGAGAATCATAAATAGATAACGTAAGGCATTAGGCTGGTTAGGAGATTTATTGCAGGTCTTTTTTGATTTAAATTTTACAGTCACAACCAGTGGGTGTATGAGGCCAGCTAGTGGCAATAAGAGGATAGTACACTGGAAGAAGAAGGTTTATCGAGACTCGAATATACAGAGCGGGAAAAGCCAAGAAAAAGTCCAAAAAAGATCAGTATTCGGAAGTTAGAAAGATCTTACAGCAAGGGAAAAGGTCTGCAGCTTAGAACTGTCTTATTACAAAAGTATACCTATGGGATTATTGTAGAGGAAATAATGAAAAAAGGTGGAAAAGTCAACAGAATATGTAGTGTAGGGCAAAGAGAATTATAAATACAATACGTCAGGCATGAGGCTGGTTAGAAGAATTACTGCAGGTCTTTTTTGTTTTAAATTTTACAGTCAAAATCAATCAGTGTATGCTGCCACTTAATGGTGAGTGTCTGGTAGTACACTGGAAGAAGAAGGTTCATCGAGGCTTGAACCTACAGAGCAGGAAGAGCCAAAAAGAAGTACAGAAAAACAATCAGTGACCTGAAGTTGTAAAGATGCTACAGTCATGGAGAAGGTATACAGTTTAGAACTTTCTTATTTAAAAATTTGCAAAGGTATACATATGGGATTGTTGGAGGGAAAAAATGAGAAAAAGGTGGAAAAGTGTACATAATCTGTAGTGTAGGGGAGAAAAATTATACATTCAATACGTAAGCCATGAGGCTGAATAGAGGATTTACTGCAGGTCTCTTTTGTTTTAAACTTTACACTCACAATCAATAGGTGTATGCTGCCACCTAGTTGGGAAAGAAGGGTGGTACACTGGAAGAAGAAGGTTTGTCGAGACTCAAATCTAGAGAGCAGGAAGAGCCAATTAAAAGTCCAGAAAAACAAGCAATGACCTGAAGTTGGAAAGGTGCTACAGTCAGGGAGAAGGTATGCAGTTTTGAACTTTCTTATTTTAAAAAATTGGCAAAGTATACATATGGGATTATTCAAGGGAATAAAATGAGAAAAAGGTAAAAAAGTTCACAGTATCTGTAGTGTAGGGCATAGAGAATTATAAATACAGTACGTAAGGTATAAGGCTGGTTAAAGGATTTACTGCAGGTCTCTTTTGTTTTAAACTTTACAGGCACAATCAATGGTGTATACTGCCATCTAGTGGCAAGTGAGGGGTGGTACACTGGAAGAAGGTTTGTCGAGACTCGAATCTACAGAGCGGGAAGAGCCAAGAAAAGTCCAAAAAAAATCTGTGATCTGAAGTTGGAAAAGTGCTACAGCCAGGGTGAGGGTATGCAGTTTAGAACTTTCTTATTTCAAAAAATGTAAATGGATAGCTATGGGATTATTGGAGGGAAAAAGTGAGAAAGAGGTGGAAACCCCCCAGAATCTGTAGTGTAGGGCAGAGAAAATTATAAATACAATACGTGAGGCATGAGGCTGGTTAGAGGTTTTCCTGCAGGTCTTTTTTGTTTTAAACTTTAAGGTTATAAACAATGGGTGTATGCTGCCACCTAGTGGTTAGAGGAGAGTGGCACAATGGAGGAAGAAGGTTTATTGAGACTCGAGTCTACAGAGCAGGATGACCAAGAAAAAGTCCAGAAAAACAGTCATTGACCTGAAGTTGGACAGGTGCTACAGCCAGGGAGAAGAAATGCAGTTTAGAACTTTATTATTTCAAAAATTACATAGGTTTACATATGGGATTATTGGAGGGGGAAAAAATGAGAAAGTTGTGGAAAAGTCCAAAGACTCTGGAGTGTAGTGCAGAGAGAATCATAAATAGATAATGTAAGGCATGAGGCTGGTTAGAAGATTTATTGCAGGTCTTTTTTGATTTAAACTTTACAGTCACAACCAGTGGGTGTATGTGGCCACCTAGTGGCAAGAGGAGGGTAGTACACTGGAAGAAGAAGGTTCGTCGAGACTCGAATTTACAGAGCGGGAAGAGCCAAGAAACGGTCCAGAAAACAATCAGTTACTACTGCCAGGCAGAGGGTATGCAGTTTAGAACTTTCTTATTTCAAAAATCACCAAAGTATCCAAATGGGATTATTCGAGGGAAAAAATGAGAAAGAAGTGGAAAAGTCCACAGAATCTGTAGTGGAGGGCAAAGAGAATTATAAATACAATACGTAAGGCATGAGGCTGGTTAGAGGATTTGCTGCAAGTCTTTTTTGTTTTAAACTTTACAGTCACAATCAATGGGTATACACTGCAATGTAGTGGTGAGAGGAGGGTGGTACAATGGAAGAAGAAGGTTCATTGAGACTCGAATCTACACAGTGAGAAGAGCCAAGAAAAAGTCCAAAAAATCAGTGTCTGGCAGTTGGAAAGGTCTTACAGCAAGGGAGAAGGTCTGCAGTTTAGAACTGTCTTATTAGAAAAATTGCAAAGGTATACATATGGGATTATTGGAGAGGAAATAATGAAAAAAAGGTGGAAAAGTCAACAGAATCTGTAGTGTAGGGCAAAGAGAATTATAAATACAATACGTCAGGCATGAGGCTGGTTAGAAGATTTACTGCAGGTCTTTTTTTTTAAATTTTACAGTCAAAATCAATGGGTGTATGCTGCCACGTAGTGGTGAGATAAGGGTGGTACACTGAAAGAAGAAGGTTCATCAAGGCTCGAACCTACAGAGCGGGAAGAGCCAAGAAAAAGTAAAGAAAAACAGTCAGTGACCTGAAGTTGGAAAGATGCTACAGCCAGGGAGAAGGTATGCAGTTTAGAACTTTCTTATTTAAAAAATTGCAAAGGTATACATATGGGATTGTTGGAGGGAAAAAAATGAGAAAGTGGTGGAAAAGTGTACAGAATCTGTAGTGTAGGGGAGAAAAATTATAAATTCAATTCATAAGCCATGAGGCTGAATAGAGGATTTACTGTAGATCTCTTTTGTTTTAAACTTTACACTCACAGTCAATAGGTGTATGCTGCCACCTAGTGGGGAAAGTAGGGTGGTACACTTGAATAAGAAGGTTTGTCAAGACTCAAATCTAGAGAGCAGGAAGAGCCAATTAAAAGTCCAGAAAAGCAGTCAATGACCTGAAGTTGGAAAGGTGCTACAGTCAGGGAGAAGGTATGCAGTTTAGAACTTTCTTGTTTCAAAAATTGCAAATGGATAGCTTTGGGATTATTGGAGGGAAAAATGAGAAAGAAGTGGAAAACCCCCAGAATCTGTAGTGTAGGGCAAAGAGAATTATAAATACAATGCATAAGGCATGAGGCTGGTTAGAGGGTTTACTGCAGGTCTTTTTTGTTTTAAACTTTACAGTCACAATCAGTGGGTGCATGCTGCCACCTAGTGCTGAGAGGAGGGTGGTACACTGGAAGAAGAAGGTTCGTGGAGACTCAAATCTACAGAGCAGGAAGAGCCAAGAAAAAGTCCAGAAAAAAAATCAGTGACCTGAAGTTGGAAAGGTGCTACAGCTATGGAAAAGATATGCAGTTTAGTACTTTCTTATTTTAAAAATTGCTAAGGTATAGATATGGGATTATTGGAGGGAAAAATGACAAAGAGGTAAAAAAGTCCACGGAATCTGTAGTGTAGAGCAGAGAGAATAATAAATACAAAATGTAAGGCATTAGGCTGATTAGAGGATTTACTGCAGGTCTTTTTTGTTTTAAACTTTACAGTCACAATCAGTGGGTGCATGCTGCCACCTAGTGGCGTGAGGAGGGTGGTATACTGGAAGAAGAATGTTCATCCATGCTCGAATCTACAGAGTGGAAAGAGCCAATAAAATGTCCAGAATAACAATTTATTCCAACAAGTTGGAAAGGTGCTGCAGCCAGCGAGAAATTATGCAGTTTAGAACTTTCATACTTCAAAAATTGCCAAAGTATACATCTGGGAATATTCGAGGGAAAATGATAAAGAAGTGGAAAAGTAGTGTAAGGCAGAGAGAGAATTATAAATACAATATGGAAGGCATGAACCTGGTTAGAGGATTTACTGCAGGTCTTTTTTTTATACTTTACATTCACAAACAATGGGTGTATGCTGCCACCTAGTGGTGAGAGGAGGGTGGTACACTGGAAGAAAATGGTCATTGATACTCAAAACTACAGAGAGGGACGAGCCAATAAAAAGTACAGAAAAACATTATGTGACCTGAAGTTGGAAAGGTCCTACAGCCAGGGAAAAGATACACAGTACAGAAATTTCTTATTGTAAAAATTGCAAAGGTATAGATATGGGATTATTGGAAGGAAAAAAATAAGAAAGAGGTGGAAAAGACAACAGAATCTGTAGTGTAGGTCAGAAAGAATTATAAATACTATACGTAAGGCATGAGGTTGGTTAGAGGATTTACTGCAGGTCTTTTTTGTTTTAAACTTTAAAGTCAGGCTCAATGGGTGTATGCTGCCACCCAGTGGCATGAGGAGGGTGATGCACTGGAAGAAGAAGGTTCGTCGAGACTCAAATCTACAGAGAGGGAAGAGCCAAGAAAAAGTCTAGAAAAACAATCAGTGACCTGAAGTTGAAAAGGTGCTACAGCTAGGGAAAAGATATGCAGTTTACAACATTCTTTTTTTTTTAATTGCAAACTATAGATATGGGATTATTGGAGAGAACAAAATGAGAAAGAGATGGAAAAGTCTGCAGAATATGTAGTGCAGGGCAGAGAGAATTATAAATACAATATGTAAAACATAAAGCTGGTTAGAGTATTTACGGCAGGCCTTTTTTGTTTTAAACTTTATGGTCACAAACAATGGGTGTATGCTGCCAACTTGTGGTGAGAGGAGGGTGATACACTGGAAGAAGAAGGTTCTTCTAGACTTGAATAGTCAGAGTTGGAAGACCCAAGAAAAAGTCCAGAAAAACAATCAGTGACCTGAAGTTGGAAAGAAGCTACAGCCAGGGAGAAGGCATGAAGTTTAAAACTTTTTTATTTCAAAAATTGCAAAGGTATGCATATGGGACTACGGGATGGAAAAAATGAAAAAGAGGTGGAAAAGTCCACAGAATATGTAGTGTAGGGCAGAGAGAATTATAAATGCAATACGTAAGGCATGAGGCTGGTTGGAGGATTTACTGCAGGTCTTTTTTGTTTTAAACTTTACAGTCATAATGAATAAATGTATGCTGCGAACTAGTGGTTAGAGGAAGGGTGGTACACTGGAAGAAGAAGGATTGTCCAGACTCAAATCTGCAGAGATGGAAGAGTGAAGAAATGTCCAGAAAAACAATCAGTGACCTGAAGTTGAAAAGGTGCTAAAGCCAGGGAGAAGGTATGCACTTTAGAACTTTCTTATTTCAAAAATTGCAAAGGTATACATATGGAATTGTTGGAGGGAAAAAATGAGAAAGAGGTGGAAAAGTCTGCAGAATCTGTAGTGTAGGGCACAGAGAATTTAGAGGATTTACTTCAGGTTTTTTTTTTTTTAAATTTACAGTCACAATCAGTGGGTGTATGCTCCAACTTAGTGGCGAAAGGAGGGTGGTACACTGGAAGAAGAAGGTTGTCGAGTCTTGTATCTACAGCATTGGAAGAGCCAAGAAAAAGTCCAGGAAAATAATCAGTGACCTGAAGTTGGAAAGGTGCTACAGACAGGGAAAAGATATGCAGTTTTTATTTTAAAAATTGCAAAGGTATAGCTATGGGATTATTGGAAGAAAAAAATGAGAAAGAGCTAGAAAAGTTTGCAGAATTTATAGTGTACAGCACTGAGAATTATAAATACAATACATAAGGCATGAGGCTGGTTAGAGGATTTAGTGTAGGTCTCTTTTGTTTTAAACTTTACACTCACAATCAATAGGTGTATGCTGCCACCTAGTTGGGAAAGAAGGGTGGTACACTGGAAGAAGAAGGTTTGTCGAGACTCAAATCTAGAGAGCAGGACGAGCCAATTAAAAGTCCAGAAAAACAAGCAATGACCTGAAGTTGGAAAGGTGCTACAGTCAGGGAGAAGGTATGCAGTTTAGAACTTTCTTATTTAAAAAAAATGGCAAAGTATACATATGGGATTATTCAAGGGAATAAAATGAGAAGGAGGTAAAAAGTTCACAGTATCTGTAGTGTAGGGCATAGAGAATTATAAATGCAATATGTAAGGTATAAGGCTGGTTAAAGGATTTACTGCAGGTCTCTTTTGTTTTAAACTTTACAGGCACAATCAATGGTGTATACTGCCATCTAGTGGCGAGTGAGGGGTGGTACACTGGAAGAAGGTTTGCCGAAACTCGAATCTACAGAGCGGGAAGAGCCAAGAAAAGTCCAAAAAAAATCTGTGATCTGAAGTTGGAAAAGTGCTACAGCCAGGGTGAGGGTATGCAGTTTAGAACTTTCTTATTTCAAAAAATGTAAATGGATAGCTATGGGATTATTGGAGGGAAAAAGTGAGAAAGAGGTGGAAAACCCCAAGAATCTGTAGTGTAGGGCAGAGAAAATTATAAATACAATACGTGCGGCATGAGGCTGGTTAGAGGTTTTCCTGCAGGTCTTTTTTGTTTTAAACTTTAAGGTTACAAACAATGGGTGTATGCTGCAACCTAGTGGTTAGAGGAGAGTGGTACAATGGAGGAAGAAGGTTCATTGAGACTCGAGTCTACAGTGCAGGATGACCAAGAAAAAGTCCAGAAAAACAGTCATTGACCTGAAGTTGGACAGGTGCTACAGCCAGGGAGAAGAAATGCAGTTTAGAACTTTATTATTTCAAAAATTGCATAGGTTTACATATGGGATTATTGGAGGGGAAAAAAATGAGAAAGTTGTGGAAAAGTCCAAAGACTCTGGAGTGTAGTGCAGAGAGAATCGTAAATAGATAATGTAAGGCATGAGGCTGGTTAGAAGATTTATTGCAGGTCTTTTTTGATTTAAACTTTACAGTCATAACCAGTGGGTATATGTGGTCACCTAGTGGAAAGAAGAGGGTAGTCCACTGGAAGAAGAAGGTTCATCGAGACTCGAATTTACAGAGCGGGAAGAGCCAAGAAACGGTCCAGAAAACAATCAGTTACTACTGCCAGGCAGAGGGTATGCAGTTTAGAACTTTCTTATTTCAGAAATCACCAAAGTATCCAAATGGGATTATTTGAGGGAAAAAAATGAGAAAGAAGTGGAAAAGTCCACAGAATCTGTAGTGGAGGGCAGAGAGAATTATAAATACAATACGTAAGGCATGAGTCTGGTTAGAGGATTTGCTGCAAGTCTTTTTTGTTTTAAACTTTACAGTCACAATCAATGGGTGTACGCTGCAACGTAGTGGTGAGAGGAGGGTGGTACAATGGAAGAAGAAGGTTCATTGAGACTCTAATCTACACAGCGAGAAGAGCCAAGAAAAAGTCCAAAAAAATCAGTGTCCTGCAGTTGGAAAGGTCTTACAGCAAGGGAGAAGGTCTGCAGTTTAGAAATGTCTTATTAGAAAAATTGCAATGGTATACATATGGGATTATTGGAGAGGAAATAATGAAAAAAAGGTGGAAAAGTCAACAGAATCTGTAGTGTAGGGCAAAGAGAATTATAAATACAATATGTCAGGCATGAGGCTGGTTAGAAGATTTACTGCAGGTCTTTTTTGTTTTAAATTTTACAGTCAAAATCAATGGGTGTATGCTGCCACGTAGTGGTGAGATAAGGGTGGTACACTGAAAGAAGAAGGTTCATTGAGGCTCAAACCTACAGAGCGGGAAGAGCCAAGAAAAAGTACAGAAAAACAATCAGTGACCTGAAGTTGGAATGATGCTACAACCAGGGAGAAGGTATGCAGTTTAGAACTTTCTTATTTAAAAAATTGCAAAGGTATACATATGGGATTGTTGGAGGGAAAAAAATGAGAAAGTAGTGGAAAAGTGTACAGAATCTGTAGTGTAGGGGAGAAAAATTATAAATTCAATTCATAAGCCATGAGGCTGAATAGAGGATTTACTGTAGGTCTCTTTTGTTTTAAACTTTACACTCACAGTCAATAGGTGTATGCTAGTGGGGAAAGTAGGGTGGTACACTTGAATAAGAAGGTTTGTCAAGACTCAAATCTAGAGAGCAGGAAGAGCCAATTAAAAGTCCAGAAAAGCAGTCAATGACCTGAAGTTGGAAAGGTGCTACAGTCAGGGAGAAGGTATGCAGTTTAGAACTTTCTTATTTCAAAAATTGCAAATGGATAGCTATGGGATTATTGGTGGGAAAAATGAGAAAGAAGTGGAAAACCCCCAGAATCTGTAGTGTAGGGCAAAGAGAATTATAAATACAATGCGTAAGGCGTGAGGCTGGTTAGAGGATTTACTGCAGGTCTTTTTTTGTTTTAAACTTTACAGTCACAATCAGTGGGTGAATGCTGCCACCTAGTGGTGAGAGGAGTGTGGTACACTGGAAGAAGAAGGTACATCCATACTTGAATCTACAGAGTGGAAAGAGCCAATAAAATGTCCAGAAAAACAATCAATCAGTGACCTGAAGTTGGAAAGGTGCTACAGCCAGGGAGAAAGTATGCAGTTTAGAACTTTCATATTTAAAAATCACCAAAGAATACATTTGGGAATATTTTTGGGAAAAAAATGAGAAAGAGGTGGACAAGTCTGCAGAATCTGTAGTGTAGGGCAGAGAGAGAATTATAAATACAATATGGAAGGCATGAGCCTGGTTAGAGGATTTACTGCAGGTCTTTTTTTTAAACTTTACAGTCACAAACAATTGGTATATGCTGCCATCTAATGGTGATAGGATGGTGGTACACTGGACGAAGAAGGTTCATCGAGACTCAAATCTAAAGAGCAGGAAGAGCAAAGGAAAAGTACAGAAAAACAATACGTGACCTGAAGTTGGAAAGGTGATACAGCCAGGGAGAAGGTATGCAGTTTAGAACTTTCTTATTTCAAAAATTGCAAAAGTATACATCTGGGATTATTTGAGGGAAAAAAATGAGAAAGAGGTGGAAAAGACTGCAGTGTCTGTAGTCTAGGGCAGAGAGAGAGAATTATAAATACAATACACAAGGAAGGAGTCTGGTTAGAGGATTTACTGCAGGTCTTTTTTTGTTGTAAACTTTACAGTCACAATCAATGGTGTATGCTGCCACCTAGTGGCAAGAGGAGGGTGGTACACTAGAAGGAAATGGTTCATTGAGACTCAATTGTACAGAGTGGGAAGAGCAAAGAAAAATTCCAGAAAACACTCAGTGACCTGAAGTTGGAAAGGTGCTACAGCCAGGGAAAAGATAAGCAGTATAGAACTTTCTTATTTGAGAAATTGCAAAGGTATACATACAGGATTATTACATGGAAAAAATAAGAAAGAGGTGGAAAAGTCCAAAGAATCTGCAGGGTAGGGCAGAGAGATTTAAAAATACAATACGTAAGGCATGAGGCTGATTAGAGGATTTACTGTGGTCTTAAAACTTTACAGTCACAATCAGTGGGTGCATGCTGCCACCTAGTGGTGAGATAAGGGTAGCACCCTGGAAGAAGAAGGTTCATCCAGACTCAAATCTACAGAGTGGGAAGAGCCAATAAAATGTCCAGAAAAACAATCAGTGACCTGAAGTTGGAAAGGTGCTACAACAATTGAAAAAGTATGCAGTTTAGAACTTTCATATTTCAACAATTGCCAAAGTATACATCTGGGAATATTTGAGGGAAAAAATGAGAAACAGGTGGAAAAGTCTGCTAAATCTGTAGTGTATGGCAGAGAGAGAATTATAAATACAATATGGAAGTAATGAACCTGGTACTGCAGGTCTTTTTTGTTTTATAATAAAATAAATATATTAAACAAGAGCAAAGCAAGGGACAGTTCAAATATTTATAATTAGATATTTATTGCAGAGAGTTGATAAGCACTTTCGCTAATGTAATAGCTTCATCAGATCAAACATTCTCAATAAAATAAGCTCCTTAAATACAAAAAGAAACATTTCATCCATTCAAATCAGCCAATCAACAAATCACAATAATTATTCCCTATTAAAATTTAAAACAGCAATACATAAATATAACACATAATGAAACCTATTGTGTAGTAGACCTGTTTATAACAATCTAAAATGTTTCCCATACTTGTTCTAAAACTATATGTGTATAAAAATATGTGTATATATGTATAGATATTAATAAAAAATATATATATTAATAAAATTATGGTTAAAATACAATGTGTATAATGTATGTTAAATTCCATGTAAAATATATAAAATCAAATATATAATACATATTAAATATTGAAATGTCTATAGTTGTATTAAGTGTCTAAAATTATTTAATGTGTCTGCGTTGTCTGAGTGTTGGTTTGATTGATACTTTGTCATTTAATCCTGAACCTCTGTCTGCTTTTAACAAAATAATCCAGTTGTTTTCCCTTTCTTCAGTACGTGTTATTATGTTGCCCCTTCTCACATTGGGCTCAGTTACTTCTAGTACCCTAAACTGAAACTTGTGGTGAGTATTATACAAAGCAGTATGTTTTGCTAAGGCATTCTGCATGTTATTTCTCCTAATACTATAAATATGTTCCCTTATCCTGTCACGTAGCGGGCGATTCGTTTTCCCTATGTAGAATGACGAACAAATTACACATACTGCCAAATAAACAACATTAGTGGTCATGCAATTTGCAGATGCTTTTATATAAAACAATCTACCACTATCTGGATGATTAAACACTGTATCACTATCAATGTAACAGCAGAAATTACAATGCCCACATTGTTCCGTGTGACCCACATTCATGGAACATTTGTCTTTCTTAGGATAACACAACAATCTTTTCAAATTACTTCTGTTTCTATATACAAAAGAAGGTTTTTCACCAACAATTTGGTGAATATAATCGTCTGCCTTAAGTATGTCCCAATGTTTATCAATAATTTTCTTAACCTCAAAAAGATCTGTTGTATAGTTAGTTGAAAATTTCACATTCGAGGGTAATATTAAATCATTGGTTTTAACAATATTTTGTACCGGACCAAAATATGGTTTACCTTTAGTATCACATATATCATGAATTGACTAATATATTGGTCAACTTCATCATTTCTATAGCCTCTATCTATTAATCTATTTTTCAGACCTAACAGGTCATTATCTAAACCTTCCTCTAATGGATTCAATCTAGAACATCTCAAAGTCTGTCCTTTAATAATATTCTTAAAAATGTGTGGTGGGTGCATACTAGATCTATGTAATAACATGTTACTATGACATGATTTTCGATAAACCCCTGTATTGATAAGTCCATTATGTAGCCTTTGTACAAAGACATCTAGAAATTCTATCCTTTCATAGGAATATTGCATGGTAAATTTCAGACAATTTGTCAACTTATTCATGGAATCTAAAAGCTTGTCTAGATCATTAACTGTACCATTCCACAGAAGAAAGACATCGTCGACAAATCTACGAAAAAAGATGACATGCTTTTTAAACAGAAAATCATTAAACAAAACTTTTTCTTCCCAAAATGCCAAAAACATGTTGGCATAGCTATTGGCGCAGGGAGTGCCCATAGCTACGCCTTCATGTTGTTTATAAATTCTATCACCAAACATGAATACATTGTTATAAAGAACAAGTTCTAAAAAATGAGCTATCAAATCAATTAGTACTTCAGAATAGTTACTATGTTCTTTAAGGTAGGCCATGATGTATGTTAGTCCTAGCTCATTGGGGATCACCGTAAATAAAGATTGTATGTCCAAGGTAACAAAACAACAGGTATCAATGTAATCACATTGCGTGGTACATTCCTAAAGATCTACTAAAAATTGTTTAGTATCTTTTAAAACAAATCTATTACTATTTAAGATTGGTCTCAAATGTTTTTCTATAAACACTGATAGGTGCACAGTAACCCATCCCCTTCCTGATACAATTGGTCTCATGGGTGGGTTAGACAAGTTCTTGTGTATCTTGGGAAGTCCATAAATTAATGGTATAGTTGGTTTCTCAATAGTAAGATATTCAAAGACATCCTTCTCAATTAATTTACTTTTAAAGATGTCCATAAGAGTAACATGTACATAGTTGCATGTTTCAAGGACATCATGTTCAGTAATGGTGTCATAATATTTGTCTTCCAGCATAGTATGCATTGTATTCATATAGTATTCACTATTCATCACAACAACACCAGAACCTTTATCTGCTGGTCTGATAGTGATATTTTTATCCCTTTGTAAGTTAATCATACTCCTTCTCTCATTATATGTCAAATTATCAGATCTTTTGAGTTTGTTAAACTTTTTAGTGCCATAATATTTATAAAGTTCCTCTTCAGTTACTTTCATAAAGGCTTCCACTAAGGGGTGATTTGAGGGTACATAATCACTGAGGTTTTTAAATGTGAAACCTTCTTTATTCATGTGATTCGTTCTATCTCTATCCTTAAAAATGTATTTAAGCATTATATTTCTACAGAAAATTTTAAGATCTGTTATGGTGTCAGTAAGGTGACCAGTTGTCTTGGGAATAAAGTTTAAACCCTTACTTAATAAAGATATATCAGAATCAGTTAGTTCTATAGAAGAAATAGTATGCACTAATTTCTCTTTGTCCACATTTTCTTGAGTGTGGTATGATGTAGGGAGTCTCCTGATAATTTCCTTTTCTGTCTCCCTCTGCTCATGGAACGTGACCTTCTTGGGCCTTTGTCCATGAGCACAGGTAAAGAAAAAGACAGATTAGCATCAAAAGTAAACTCATTAGTAATAGGATCTTTTACCTTTGGCCTTACTACAGGCTCCTTATTAATTATAGGTTTATCCTTAACTATGCTAACTTCAGTAATTAAATTAGTATCTGTTTCTAGGCTTGAGTGTACTAATCTAATCACATCATTAGAGTCATTACAAGATTCATCTATCATCACATCAGTCATATTATTAGTCACAATGTCAGAAGCTTGTTCAGTTCTAATGCCATGCTGTATAGCAACATTTGCACAAATAGTTTTAGTACCATTAATATTTGTATTATTAGATGTATTTAAGCTGTTAGGTACATTTAAGGCATAAGAAACATCCTTATTAGCAATAGTAGTTTCAGAAAGATCAATTACTTCACTTCCTTTACTAGTTTGCAAAGCGTGAACATTACTATCAGTTCCTTGCCCCTCATTCATGTTAGAATAAAGTCTATTATTGCCATGCCTCGGCCAAGTAAAGACGTGGCCTGATTTAAAATCGTTAAAATCACGTAGTACTTTATTTTTCTTCTGTTGTAGTAACTTCCGATCATAGGCTGAAACACAGTCTAGTAAACTTTCAAATAGGGGGTATACAACAGTTTCTGGGAAGTCTTTGAACAATTGCTTTTGTTTCATATTAATACTATTGGCAAGTTTCTTTTCCTCGGGACCAAAATAATCTATTAAGAGTTTCAAATACTCACGGCTAGTCTCCAAGTTTATGCGTTGCCAGCGCGCTAAATGTTCAGGGAATTCATCCCCCTGGCTGGGCATACAAAACACTCTCAGACCACGAGGCACAATGTGGTGGTCTAAACAATACTGGAAATGTACTCGTTGTGCCTGCAGACGTTTTAGTTTGAAAAACTCCTTCTCAATGTCATCTAGCGTTTGGTGTAGAACCTGTGTGTTCACAGTCGCTCCGTTGACATCAGTTAAGTTCATCTCTTCAAGTGAAAACCAGGAAGGATTGGATATCTCATTCAGATGCTTGTAAAACCTGGATTCAAGGACTCCCTTGCCCCGGTATTCACTTCTGGGCACGTAGTCTAATTCAATATTAGACATTTCAATATTTCCTATTAGTATACTTTAGTAATTCCAATTCTCTTAACAATTCTGTCAGTCCTGTTTGGTATTTGGTATTTTATTACCAAAACAACGTAGCGACAGCTCCTTACTCCGTTGTGGGAAGCAAAGACTCAAAAAGCTATAGTAATAAACGATATATGCTTCTCACATGGGTAAATGCTCTTGTAAAACTAGGACTTGTTCAACAATAAAATAAATATATTAAACAAGAGCAAAGCAAGGGACAGTTCAAATATTTATAATTAGATATTTATTGCAGAGAGTTGATAAGCGCTTTCGCTAATGTAATAGCTTCATCAGATCAAACATTCTCCATAAAATAAGCTCCTTAAATACAAAAAGAAACATTTCATCCATTCAAATCAGCCAATCAACAAATCACAATAATTATTCCCTATTAAAATTTAAAACAGCAATACATAAATATAACACATAATGAAACCTATTGTGTAGTAGACCTGTTTATAACAATCTAAAATGTTTCCCATACTTGTTCTAAAACTATATGTGTATAAAAATATGTGTATATATGTATAGATATTAATAAAATATATATATTAATAAAATTATGGTTAAAATACAATGTGTATAATGGATGTTAAATTCCATATAAAATATATAAAATCAAATATATAATACATACTAAATATTGAAATGTCTATAGTTGTATTACGTGCCTAAACTTATTTAATGTGTCTGCGTTGTCTGAGTGTTGGTTTGATTGATACTTTGTCATTTAATCCTGAACCTCTGTCTGCTTTTAACAAAATAATCCAGTTGTTTTCCCTTTCTTCAGTACGTGTTATTATGTTGCCCCCTCTCACATTGGGCTCAATTACTTCTAGTACCCTAAACTGAAACTTGTGGTGAGTATTATACAAAGCAGTATGTTTCGCTAAGGCATTCTGCATGTTATTTCTCCTAATACTATAAATATGTTCCCTTATCCTGTCACGTAATGGGCGATTCGTTTTCCCTATGTAGAATGACGAACAAATTACACATACTGCCAAATAAACAACATTAGTGGTCATGCAATTTGCAGATGCTTTTATATAAAACAATCTACCACTATCTGGATGATTAAACACTGTATCACTATCAATGTAACAGCAGAAATTACAATGCCCACATTGTTCCGTGTGACCCACATTCATGGAACATTTGTCTTTCTTAGGATAACACAACAATCTTTTCAAATTACTTCTGTTTCTATATACAAAAGAAGGTATGGGAAACATTTTAGATTGTTATAAACAGGTCTACTACACAATAGGTTTCATTTTGTGTTATATTTATGTATTGCTGTTTTAAATTTTAATAGGGAATAATTATTGTGATTTGTTGATTGGCTGATTTGAATGGATGAAATGTTTCTTTTTGTATTTAAGGAGCTTGTTTTATTGAGAATGTTTGATCTGATGAAGCTATTACATTAGCGAAAGCGCTTATCAACTCTCTGCAATAAATATCTAATTATAAATATTTGAACTGTCCCTTGCTTTGCTCTTGTTTAATATATTTATATTATTGTCGAACAAGTCCTAGTTTTACAAGAGCATTTACCCATGTGAGAAGCATATATCGTTTATTACTATAGCTTTTTTGTTTTATACTTTAAAGTGACAAACACTGTGTGTATGCTGCCACCTAGTGGCAAGAGCAGGATAGTACACTGGAAGAAAACGGTTCTTGGAGACTTGAATTTACAGAGCAGTAAGACCCAAGAAAAAGTCCAGAAAAACAATCAGTGACCTGAAGTTGGAAAGTTGCTACAGCTAGGAAAAAGGTATGCAGTTTAGAACTTTCATATTTCAAAAATTGCAAAGGTATACATCTGGGAATATTTGAGGGAAAAAATGAGAAAGAGGTGGAAAAGTCTGCTGAATCTGTAGTGTAGGGCAGAGAGAGAATTATAAATATGATATGGAAGACATGAGCCTGGTTAGAGGATTTACTGCAGGTCTTTTTTGTTTTAAACTTTACAGTCATAAACAATGGGTGTATGCTACCACCTAGTGGCAAGAGGAGGGTAGTACACTGGAAGAAAATGGTTAGTGGAGACTTGAATCTACAGAGTGGTAATACCCAAGAAAATGTCCTGAAAAACAATCAGTGACCTGAAGTTGGAGGAGTGCTACAGCCAGGAAGAAGGAATGCAGTTTAGCACTTTCTTATTTCAAAAATTGCAAAGGTATACATATGGGACTTTTGGATGGAAAAAATTAAAAAGAGGTGGAAAAAGTCCACAGAATATGTAGTGTAGGGCAGTGAGAATTATAAATACAATACCTAAGGCATGAGGCTGGTTAGAGGATTTACTGCAGGTCTTTTCTGTTTCAAACTTTACAGTCAAAATCAATGGGTGTATGCTGCCACCTGGTGCGATATCAGGGTGGTACACTGGAAGAAGGAGGTTCACTGAGACATGAATCTACAGAGCGTGAGGAGCCAGGAAAATGTCCAGAAAAACTGTGACCGGAAGTTGGTAAGGTGCTACAGCCAAGGAAAGTTAAGAACTTTCTTATTTTAAAAATTGCCAAGGTATAGATATGGGATTATTGGAGGGAAAAATGATAAAGAGGTGGAAAAGACTGCAGAGTCTGTAGTGTAGGACAGAGAGAATTATTAATACAATACATAAGGTATGAGGCTGGTTAGAGGATTTACTGCAGGTCTTCTTTGTTTTAACTTTACAGCCACAATCAGTGGGTGCATGCTACAACCTAGTGTCGAGAGGAGGGTGGTACATTGGAAGAAGAAGGTTCATCCAGAAGTGAATCTACAGAGCTGGAAATGCCAAGAAAAAGTAGAGAAAAACAATCAGTGACCTGAAGTTGGAAAGGTGCTACAGCCAGGGAGAAGGTATGCAGTTTAGAACTTTCTTATTTCAAAAATTGCAAAGATATTCATATGAGATTGTTGGAGGGAAAAATGAGAAAGAGGTGGAAAAGTGTACATAATCTGTAGTGTAGGGGAGAGAGAATTATGAATACAGTACGTAAGGCATGAGTCTGGTTAGAGGACTTACTGCAGGTCTTTTTTGTTTTAAACTTTACAGTCACAAACAGTGGGTGTATGTTGTCACTTAGTGGTGAGTAGAGCATGGTACACTGGAAGAAGAAGGTTATTTGATACTCAAATCTACAGAGTGTGAGGAGCCAAGAAAATGTCCAGAAAAACAATCAGTGATATGAATTTGGAAAGGTGCTACAGCTAGGGAAAAGATATGAAGTTTAGAACTTTCTTATTTTAAAAATTGCAAAGCTATAGATATAGGATTATTGGAAGGAAAAAATGAGAAAGAGCTGAAAAATTCTGCAGAATTTATACTGTAGGGCACATAGAATTATAAATACAATATATAAGGCATGAGGCTGCTTAGCTGATTTCGTGCAGGGTTTTTTTGTTTTAAACTTTATGGTCACAATCAATGGGTGTATGCTGCCACCTAGTGGATAAAAGATGGTGGTACACTGGAAGAAGAAGGTTTGTCGAGACTCAAATTTACTGAGCAGAAATAGCCAATAAAATGTCCAGAAAAACAATCAGTGACCTGAAGTTGGAAAGGTGGTACAACCAAGGAAGAAGGTATGCAGTTTAGAACTTTCTTTTTTCAAAAATTCTCAAAGTATAGATATGGGATTATTCGAGGGAAAAAATGAGAAAGATGTGGAAAGGTTGACAGAATCTGTAGTGTAGGGCAGAGAGAATTATAAATACAATACATAAGGCATGAGGCTGGTTAGAGGATTTACTGCAGGTTTATTTTATTTTAAACTTTACAGTCACAATCAATGGGTGTATGCTGATATTTAGTGGCAAGAGAAGAGTGGTACACTGAAAAAAGAAGGTTCATCGAGACTCGAATCTACAGAGCGGGAAGTGCCAAGAAAAATCAAAAAAAAAAGTCAGTGACAAGAAGTTGGAAAGGTGGTACAGCCAGGCAGAAGGTATGCAGTTTAGGACTTTCTTAAATTGCAAAAATATACATATGGGATTATTGGAGGAAAAAATGAGAAAGAGGTGGAAAATTCCACAAAATATGTAGTGTAGGGCAATGAGAATTACAGAAACAATACATAAGGCATGAGTCTGGTTAGAGGATTTATACAGGACCTTTTTGTTTTAAACTTTACACTTGCAATCAATGGGTGTATACTGCCACAGTGGTGAGAGAAGGGTGGTACAGTGGAAGAAGAAGGTTTGTCGAGGCTCGAACCTGAAGAGTGGGAGGAGCCAAGAAAAGGTCCAGAAAAATAATCACTGACTTGAAGTTGGGAAGGTGCTACAGCCCGGGAGAAGGTCTGCATCTTAGAACTTTCTGATTTCAAAAATTGCAAATGGATAAATATGTGATTATTGCAGGGAAGAAAATGAGAAAGAGGTGGGAAAGCCCACAGAATCTGTAGTGTAGGGTAGAGAGAATTATAAATACAATAAGTAAGGCATGAGGCTGCTTAGAGGGTTTACTGCAGGTCTTTTTGTTTTAAAATTTACAGTCAAAACCATTGGGTGTATGCTGCCACCTAGTGGTGATAGGAGGGTGGAAAACTGGAAGAAGAAGGTTCATCGAGACTTGAATCTACAGTGTAGGAAGAGCCAAGAAAAAGTCCAGAAAAACAATCAGTGACCTGAAGTTGGAAGCATGCTACAGCCAGGGAGATGGTATGCAGTTTAGAACTCTCTTATTTCAAAAATTGCAAAGATATACATATGGGATTAATGGAGGGAAAAAATGAGAAAGCGGTGGAATAGTCCACAGAATCTGTAGTGTAGGGCATAGAGAATTATAAATGCAATCCGTAAGGCATGAGGCTGGTTAGAGGATTTACTGCAGGTCTTTTTTGTTTTAAACTTTACAGACACAATCCATGGGTATATGTTGCCACCTTGGTGAGAGGAGTGTGGTACACTGGAAGAAGAAAGTTCATCGAGACTCGAACCTGCAGAGCGGGAAGAGCCAAGAAAAAGTCCAGGAAAAACAATCAGTGAGCTATAGTATGAAAGGTGCTACAGCCAGGGAGAAGGTATGCAGTTTATAACTTTCTTATTTCAAAAATTGAAGAGGTATACATATGGGATTATTGGAGGTAAAAATGGAGAAATAGGTGGAAAAGTCCACAGAATCTGTAGTGTAGAGCAGAGAGAATAATAAATACAATACGTAAGGCATGAGGCTGGTTAGAGGATTTACTGAAAGTCTCTTTTGTTTTAAACTTTACAGTCACAATCAATGGTGTATACTGCCACCTAGTGGTGAGTGGTACACTGGAAGAAGGTTTGTCGAGACTAGCATCTACAGAGTGGGAAGAACCAAGAAAAAGTCCAGAAAAATAATC
Source organism: Protopterus annectens (assembly GCF_019279795.1). Taxonomy (NCBI): domain Eukaryota; kingdom Metazoa; phylum Chordata; order Ceratodontiformes; family Protopteridae; genus Protopterus; species Protopterus annectens. The sequence goes on along the minus strand of NC_056741.1, from coordinate 1,867,137,276 downwards.
AATGACCTGAAGCTGGCAAGGTGCTACAGCCAGGAAGAAGGTATGCAGTTTACTTCTTTCTTATTTCAAAAATTGCAAAGGTATACATATGGGATTACTGGAAAGAGACAAATGAAAAAGAGGTGGAAAAGCCCACAGAATCTGTAGTGTAGGGCAGAGAGAATTGCAAATACTATACGTAAGCCATAAGGCTAATTAGAGGATTTACTGCAGGTGCTTTTTGTTTTAAACGTTACAGTCACAATCAATGCATGTAGCTGCCACCTAGTGGCGAGAGAAGGGTGGTACACTGTATAAAGAAGGTTAGTCAGGACTCAAATCTACAGAGTGGGGAGAGTCAAGAAAAAGTGCAGAAAAACAATCAGTGAACTGAAGTTGGAAAGGTGCTAGAGGCAGGGAGATGGTATGCAGTATAGAACTTTCTTATTTCAAAAATTGCCAAGGTATACTTATGGGATTTTCGGAGGAAAACATAACTAAGAGGTGGAAAAGTCCACATAATCTGTAGTGTAGGACAGAGATAATTATAAATACAATACCTAAGGCATGAGGATGGTTAGAGGATTTACTGCAGGTATTTTTTTTGTTTTAAACTTTACAGTCACAATCAATTGGTGTATGCTGCCACCTTATGGCAAGAAGAGGCTGGTACACTGGAAGAAGAAGGCTCGTCGAGACTCGAATGTACAGAGCGGGAAGAGACAAGAAAAAAATCCAGAAAAACTATCAGTGACCTGAAGTTGGAAAGGTGTTACAGCCCGCGAGAAGATATGCAGTTTAGAACTTTCTTATTTAAAAAATTGCAAAGGTGTCCATATGTGATTATTGAATGAGAAAAAATCAGAAAGAGGTGGAAAAGTTCCCAGAATCTGTAGTGTAGGGCAGTGAGAATTATAAATACAAAACTTAAGGCATTTGACTGGTTAGAGGATTTACTGCAGGTTGTTTTTGTTTTAAACTTTACAGTCACAATCCATGGGTGTATGCTGCCACCTAGTGACGAGAGGATGGTGGTACACTGGAAGAAGAAAGTTCATCGAGACTTGAATCTGCAGAGTGGGAAGAGCCAAGAAAAAGTCCACAAAAAACAGTCAGTGACCTGAAGTTGGAAAGGTGCTACAGCCAGGGAGAAGGTATGCAGTTTATAACTTTCTTATTTCAAAAATTGCAAAGGTATACATATGGGATTATGGGAGGGAAAAAATGAGAAACAGGTGGAATAGTCCATAAAATCTATAGTGTAGGGCAGAGAGAATTATAAATACAATTTGTAAGGCATGAGGCTGGTGTGTGGGTTTACTGCAGGTCTTTTTTGTTTTAAACTTTACAGTCAAAATCAGTGGGTGTATGCTGCCACCTAGTGGTGGGAGGAGGGTGGTACATTGGAAAAAGAAGGTTCATCGAGACTCGAATGTACAGAGCAGGAAGTGCCAAGAAAAAGTCCAAAAAAAATGAGTGACCTGAAGGTGGAAGGGTGCTTCAGCCAGGGAGATGATATGTAATTTAGAACTTTCTTATTTCAAAAATTGCAAAGGTATACATATGGGATTTTGGGAGGGAAAAAAACAAGAAAGAGGTGGGAAAGTACACAGAATCTGTTGTGTAGTGCAGAGGGAATTATAAAGACAATACATAAGGCATGAGGCTGGTTAGCAGATTTACTGCAGGTATTTTTTGTTTTAAACTTTACTGTCAAAATCAGTGGGTGTATGCTGCCACCTTGTGGCGAGAGGAAGCTGGTACCCTGGAAGAAGAAGGTTCATCGAGACTAGAATTTACAAAGCAGGTAGAGCCAAGAAAAAGTCCAGAACAACAATCAGTGACCTGAAGATGGAAAGGTGCTACAGCAAGGGTCAAGGTGTGTAGTTTAGAACTTTCTTATTTCAAAAATTGGAAAGGTATACATATGGGATTATTGGAGGGAAAAAAATCAGAAAGAGGTGGAAAAGTCCACAGAATCTGTAGTGTAGGGCAGAGATAATTATAAATACAATATGCAAAGCATGAGGCTGGTTAAAGGATTTACTGCAGGTCTTTTTTGTTTTAAACTTTACAGTCAAAATGAATGCGTGTATGCTGCCACCTAATGGCGTGAGTAGGTGGTAGACCGGAAGAAGACGGTTCATCGAGACTTGAATCTACAGAGTGGGAAGAGACAAGAAAACGTGTAGAAAAACAATCAGTGACCTGAAGTTGGAAAGGTGCTACTGCCAGTGAGAAGGTATGAAGTTTATAAATTTCTTATTTCAAAAATTGCAAAGGTATACATATGGGATTATTTGAGGGAAAAAATGAGAAAGAGTTGTCAAAATCTACAGAATCTGTGGTGCAGGGCATAGAGAATTATGAATACAATATGTAAGACATGAATCTGTTTAGAGGATTTATTGCAAGTCTCTTTTGTTTTAACTTTACAGGCAAAATCAGTGGTGTATGCTGCCACCTAGTTGTGACTGGAAGATGATACACATGAAAAAGGTTTGTCAAGTCTTGAATCTACAGAGAGGAAAGAGCCAAGAAAAAGTCCAAAAAAAAAAAACAATCAGTGATCTGAATTTGGAAAAGTGCTACAGCCAGGGAAAGGGTATGCAGTTTAGAACTTTCTTATATCAAAAATTTCAATGGATACATATGCGTTTATTGGAGGGAAAAGTGAGAAAGAGGTGGAAAAGACCAAATAATCTGTATTGTAGGGCAGAGAGAATTAAAAATACAATACGTAAGGCACTAGACTGGTTAGAGGGTTTAATGCAGTTCTTTTTTGTTTTAAACTTTGCAGTCAAAATCAGTGGGTGTATGCTGCCACCTAGTGGTGAGAGGAGGGTGGTACACTGGAAAAAGAAGGTTTGTCAAGACTCAAATCTACAGAGCAGGAAGAGCTAGGAAAATGTCCAGATAAAATCAATGATCTGAAGTTGAAAGGGTGCTAAAGCCGGGGACATGTTATGCAGTTTAGAACTTTCTTATTTCAAAAAATTAAAAAGTATACATATGGGATTATTGGAGTGAAAAAGATGAGAAATGGGTTAATAGTCCACAGAATCTATAGTGTAGGGCATAGAGAATTAGAAATACAATATGTAAGGCATGAGTCTGGTTAGAGGGTTTACTGCAGGTCTTTTTTGTTTTAAACTTTATAGTTAAAATCAGTGGGTGGTGGGAGGTGGGTGGTACACTAGAAGAAGAAGGTTCATTGAGAGTTGAATCTACAGAGCAGGAAGAGCCAAGAAAAAGTCCAGAAATACAATCAGTGACCTGAAGTTGGAAGGGTGCTTCAACTAGGGATATGGTATGCAGCTTAGAACTTTCTTATTTGAAAAATTGTAAAGGAATACATATGGGAGTAATGGAGGGAAAAAATGAGAGAGAGCTGAAATAGTCCACAGTATCTGTAATATAGGGCAGAGAGAATTATAAATATAACACTCAAAGCATGAGGCTGGTTAGAAGATTTACTGCAGGTCTTTTTTGTTTTAAAATTTACAGTCACAAATAATAGGTGTATGCTGCCACCTAGTGGTGAGAGGAGAGTGGTACACTGGAAGAAGAAGAAGTTTCATCGAGACTCGAATCTACAGAGAGGGACGAGACAAGAAAACGTCTATAGAACCGATCAGTGACCTGAAGTTGGATAGGTGCTACATTAATGGAGAAGGTATGCAGTGGAAAACTTTCTTATTTCAAAATTTCAAAGGTATACATATGCGATTATTGGAGGGGAAAAAATGAGAAAGAGGTGGAAAAGTCCACAGAATTTGTAGTGTAGGGCAGAAAGAATTATAAATGCATAAGGCATGAGGCTGTTTAGAGGATTTACTGCTGGTCTTTTTGTTTCAAACTTTACAGTCTCAATCAATGGTTGCATGCTACAACTTAGAGGCGAGAGGAGGGTGGTACACTGGAACAACAAGGTTTGTCGAGTCTCAAATCTACAGAGTGGGAAGAGCCAAGAAAAATTCCAGAAAAACAATCACTGATGTGAAGTTGGAAAGGTGCTAAAGTCAGGGAGAAGGTATGCAGTGTAGAACTATCTTATTTCAAATTGCAAAGGTATACATATGGGATTATTGGAGGGAAAAAATGAGAGAGAGAGAGGTGGAATAGTCCACAGAATCTGTAGTGTAGGGCAGAGAGAATTATAAATACAATACGTAAGGCATGAGGCTGGTTAGAAGATTTACTGCAGGTCTTTCTTTATTTAAACTTTACAGTCACAATCAATGGTTGTATGCTGCCACCTAGTGGTGAGAGGAGGGTGGTACACTGGAAGAAGAAGGTTCATCAAGACTCTAATCTACAGAAAGGAAGTAACCAAGAAAAGGTCCAGAAAAATAATCAGTGAGCTGAAGTTGGAAAGGTGCTACACCCAAAGAGAGGGTATGCAGTTTATCACTTTCTTATTTCAAAAATTGCAAAGGTATACATATGGGGTTATTGGAGGAAAAAATGAGAAAGAGGTGAACAAGTCCACAGAATCTGCAGTGTAGGTCTGAGGATTATAAATACAATACATAAGGCATGAAGCTGGTTAGAGGATTTACTGCAGGTCTTTTTTATTTTAAATTTTACAGTCACAATCAATGGGTGTATGTTACCACCTAGTGGCGAGAGGAGGGTAGTACACCGGAAGTTGAATGTTCATCGAGACTAGCATCTACAGAGAAGGGCGAGCCAAGAAAAAGTCCATAAAACCAATCAGTGACCTGAAGTTGGATAGGTGCTACAGCAATGGAGAAGTTATGCAGTATAGAACTTTCTTATTTCAAATTTTCAAAGATATACATATGCGATTATTGGAGGAGAAAAAATGAGAAAGAGGTGGATAAGTCCACAGAATTTGTAGTGTAGAGCAGAGAGAATTCTAAATACATAAGGCATGAGGCTGTTTAGAGGATTTACTGCAGGTCTTTTTTGTTTTAAACTTTACAGTCTAAATCAATGGTTGTATGCTACTACTTAGTGGCGAAAGGAGTTTGGTACACTGGAACAACAAGGTTTGTCGAGTCTTGAATCTATAGAGTAGGAAGAGCCAAGAAAAATTCCAGAAAAACAATCACTGACGTGAAGTTGGAAAGGTGCTAAAGCCAGGGAGAAGGTATGCAGTGTAGCATTTTCTTATTTAAAAAATTGCAAAGGTATACATATGGGATTATTGGGGGGAAAAATGAGAAAGAGGTGGAATAGTCCACAGAATCTGTAGTGTAGGGCAGAGAGAATTATAAATACAATACATAAGGCATGAGGCTGGTTAGAAGATTTACTGCAGTTCTTTTTTGATTTAAACTTTACAGTCACAATCAGTGGGTGTATGTTGTCACCTAGTGGCAAGAGGAGGGTGGTACACTGGAAGATGAAGGTTCATTGAGACTCAAATCCAAATCTACAGAGTGGGAAGAGCCAAGAAAAAGTCCAGAAAAACAATCATTGACCTGAATTTGGAAAGGTGCTATGGTCAGGGAGAAAGTATGCATCTTAGAACTTTCTTATTTCAAAAACTGCAGTGGTAAACATATGTGATAGTTGGAGGGAAAAGAGAGAAAGAGGTGGAAAAGTACACAGAATATGTTGTGTAGTGCACAAGAAATTATAAAGACTATATGAATGGCATTAGGCTGGTTAGAGGATTTACTGCAGGTCTTTTTTGTTATAAACTACAGTCACAATCAATGTGCGTATGCTGCCACCTAGTGGTGAGAGGAGGGTGGTACACTGGAACAAGAAGGTTCATTGAGACTCTAATCTACAGAAAGGGAATAACGAAGAAAATGTCCAGAAAAATAATCAGTGAACTGAAGTTGGAAAGGTTCTATACCCAAAGAGATGGTATGCAGTTTATCACTTTCTTATTTCAAAAATTGCAAAGGTATACATATGGGTTATTGGAGGAAAAAATGAGAAACAGGTGGAAAAGTCCACAGAATTTGTAGTGTAGGGCAGAGAGAAGTACAGTACACAACAATGAGGCTGGTTAGAGCATTTACTGCAGGTCTTTTTTGTTTTAAACTTTACAGTCTCAACAATATGGGTGTATGCTGCCACCTACTGGCGAGAGGAGGGTGATACACTGGAAGAAGAAGGTTCATCGAGACTAGAATCTACAGAGGGGGAGGAGCCAAGAAAAATTCCAGAAAAATAATCAGTGACCTGAAGTTGACAGGTGCTACAGCCAGGGAGAAGGTATGCAATGTAGAACTTTCTTATTTCAAAAATTGCAAAAGTATAAACATGCAATTATTGGAGGAGAAAAAATGTGAAAGAGGTGGAAAAGTCCACAGAATTTGTAGTGTAAGGCATCAAGAATTATAAATACATAACATGTGAGGCTGGTTAGAGGATTTACTGTAGGTCTTTGTTGTTTTAAACTTTACAGTCACAATCAATGGTTGTATGCTGCAATTTTGTGGTGAGAGGAGGGTGGTACACTAGAAGAACAAGGTTTGTAGAGTCTCAAATATACATAGCGGGAAGCGCCAAGAAAAATTCTAGAAAAACAATCACTGACATGAAGTTGGAAAGGTGCTATAGCCAGGGAGAAGGATTGCATCTTAGAACTTTTTTATTTCAAAAACTGCAATGGTAAACATATGGGATAGTTGGCGGGAAAACAGAAAAAGGTGGAAAAGTACACAGAATATGTTGTGTAGTGCAGAGGGAATTGTAAAGACAATATGTATGGCATTAGGGTGGTTAGAGGATTTACTGCAGGTCTTTTTTGTTATAAACTACAGTCACAATCAATGTGTGTATGCTGCCACCTAGTGGTGAGAGGAGGGTGATACACTGGAAGAAGAAGGTTCATCGAGACTCTAATCTACAGAAAGCGAATAACCAAGAAAATGTCCAGAAAAATAATCAGTGAACTGAAGTTGGAAAGGTGCTACACCCAAAGAGATGGTATGCAGTTTATCACTTTCTTATTTCAAAAATTGCAAAGGTATACATATGGGGTTATTGGAGGAAAAAATGAGAAACAGGTGGAAAAGTCCACAGAATCTGTAGTGTAGGGCAGAGAGAATTAGGAATACAATACACAACAATGAGGCTGGTTAGCAGATTTACTGCAGGTCTTTTTTGTTTTAAACTTTACAGTCACAATCAATGGGTATATGCTGCCACCTACTGGCGAGAGGAGCGTAGTACACTGCAAGAAGAAGGTTAATTGAGAATAGAATCTACAGAGAGGGAAGAGCCAAAAAAAAGTCCAGAAAAATAATCAGTGACCTGAAGTTGGCAGGTACTACAGCCAGGGAGAAGGTATGCAGTTGTGGTTAGAGGATTTACTGCAGGTCTTTTATGTTATAAACTACAGTCACAATCAATGTGTGTATGCTGCCACCTAGTGGTGAGAGGAGGGTGGAACACTGGAAGAACAAGGTTTGTCAAGTCTCATATCTACATAGCGGGAAGCGCCAAGAAAAAGTCTAGAAAACAATCACTGACATGAAGTTGGAGAGGTGCTACAGCCAGGGAGAAGGTATGCATCTTAGAACTTTCTTATTTCAAAAATTGCAAATTATACATATGGGATTACTGGAGGAAAAAAATGAGAAAGAGGTGAAAAAGTCCACAGAATCTGCAGTGTAGGGCTGAGAGAATTATAAATACTATACATAAGGCATGAAGCTGGTTAGAGGATTTACTGCAGGTCTTTTTTATTTTAAACTTTACAGTCAGAATCAATGGGTGTATGTTGCCACCTAGTGGCAAGAGGAGGGTGGTACACTGGAAGTTGAATGTTCATCGAGACTAGCATCTACAGAGAGGGACGAGCCAAGGAAAAAGTCCATAGAACCAATCAGTGACCTGAAGTTGGAAAAGTGCTACAGCTTGGGAGAGGGTATGCAGTGTAGAACTTTCTTATTTCAAAATTTCAAAGATATACATATGCGATTATTTAGGAGAAAAAATGAGAAAGAGGTGGATAAGACCACAGAATTTGTAGTGTAGGGCAGAGGGAATTCTAAATACATAAGGGATGAGGCTGTTTAGAGGATTTACTGCAGGTCTTTTTTGTTTTAAACTTTACAGTCTAAATCAATGGTTGTATGCTACTACTTAGTGGCAAGAGGAAGGTGGTACACTGGAACAACAAGGTTTGTCGAGTCTTGAATCTACAGAGTGGGAAGAGCCAAGAAAAATTCCAGAAAAACAATCACTGACGTGAAGTTGGAAAGGTGCTAAAGCCAGGGATAAGGTATGCAGTGTAGAACTTTCTTATTTCAAAAATTGCAAAGGTATACATATGGGATTATTGGAGGGAAAAAAATGAGAGAGAGGTGTTATAGTCCACAGAATCTGTAGTGTAGGGCAGAGAGAATTATAAATACACTACGTAATGAGGCTGGTTAGAAGATTTACTGCAGTTATTTTTTGATTTAAACTTTACAGTCACAATCAGTGGGTATATGTTGTCACCTAGTGGCAGGAGGAGGGTGGTACACTGGAAGAAGAAGGTTTGTTGAGACTAGAATCTACAGAGGGGAAGAATAAAATAAAATAAAATACAATTAGTCATGTAAACAATGCCTGGACTAAATTACTACTGTTCAATTAAAAGTGCACTGGAAATTAGAAAATTGCCACATTGTTTATATGCCTTATTGTATTTTATTTTATTTTATTCTACAAATGGGTTTTAAATACAATTTTAAATCAGTTGAAATTTAGGTGTGTATTTTGTTTCCATCATCATACATACATTTTTTTCTTATTTTTATTTATTTATTTATTTTTTTCCCTACTTTATTCAAAATGACGTGTAATAACAATACTAACTAATTATACAATTATATAGGTTTTTAGGGTTCTTGTACACAGACCTGAAGAAGTCTAGAATGACGAAAGCGATCTTTGTTAACAATAGGTTATGAAAATAGAAATTGGTTTTTACATGCAAAATGTATATGTCTATATTTATATATATTTTTTGATTACCAAATGAACTAAGGTTGATATATTTCCAGCCTTGTAGTATATTGTCTTGGATAAAATCACAGACTTAATAATTTGATTAAATAAGAGGTACCACATCATTATATAATTTTACGTAAGGGTTATATATTATTATGACAGCTACTAAGTAGGGCAGAACCAGCTTGAATGTCACACTGATGGGGGAAGGGATGTGATTTTAACATGTGTACCAGTAACACTTTGTTTACAGCACAATAAATCACTCCCATGCCTGATAAAAAGTATATATATATATATATATATATATATATATATATATATATATAGAAAGCTTGTGAGGAAATTATTACTCTATTTTTGTTGTACTTACTTAATAAAGGATTTTCAACTGGAAACAGACTGCCTTCCTTGCTTGGATTACTTTCGAATATTTAGTAATGCTGTTCAATTATATATTTTCTATTATTACTTTTTGTTTTGTTTTGTTTTGTTTTGACTTAAGACGAGTTTATGTTCACTACTTCTACTACTATTGTCTGATCTGATTAATATACAGTGATTAACTAGAAATATGTGGACTGAAAATCTTCCACACAGAGAAGTTTCTTTAACTTTACAGTAACAATCAATATGTGTATGCTGCCATCTAGATGTGGGAGGAGGGTGCTACACTGGAAGGAGGTTCATCGAGACTCAAATCTACAGAGTGGGAAGAGCCAAGAAGAAGTCCAAAATAACAATCAGTGACTTGAAGTTGGAAAGGTGCTACAGCCAGGGAGAAAGTGTGTAGTGTAGAACATTCTTATATTAAAAAATTGCTAAGGTATACGTATGGGATTATTGAAGGGAAGAAATGAGAAAGAAGTGGAAAAGTCCACAGAATCTGTAGTGTAGAGCAGAGAGAATTATAAATACAATATGTAAGGCATAAGGCTGGTTAGATGATTTACTGCAGGTCTTTTTTGTTTTAAACTTTACAGTCACAATCAATGGGTGTATACTGCCAACTGCTGTTGAGAGGAGGGTCGTACACTGGAAGAAGAAGGTGCATTGAGACTGGAATCTACAGAGTGGGAAGTGCCAAGAAAAAGTCCAGAAAAACAGTCATTGAGCTGAAATTGGAAAGGTGCTACAGCTAGGGAGAAGTTAAGCAGTTTAAAACATTCTTATTTTAAAAATTGCCGAAGTATACATATGGGATTATTCGAGGGAAAAAAATGAGAAAGAAGTGGAAAAGTTCACAGAATCTGCAGTTTAGGGCAACATGAATTATAGATACAATATGTAAGATTTTAGGCTGGTTAGAGGATTTACTGCAAGTCGTTTTTTCTTTTAAACTTTACAGTCACAATCAATAGATGTATGCTGCCACATAGTTGCGAGAGGAGGGTGGTACACTGGAAGAAGAAGGTTCATTGAGACTTGAATCTACAGGGTGGGAAGAGCCAAGAAAAAGTACAGAAAAACAATCAGTGGCCTGAAGTTGGAAAGGTGCTACAACCAGGGAGAAGGTATGCAGTTTAGAACTTTCTTATTTCAAAAATTGCAAATGTATACATATGGGATTATTGGAGGGAAAAAAATGAGAAAGATGTGGAAAAGTCGACAAAATCTGTAGTGTAGGGCAAAGAGAATCATAAATACAATATGCAAGGGCATGAGGGTAGTTAAAGGATTTGTTGTAGGTATTTTTGTTTTAAACTTTACAGTCACAATCAATGAGTGTATGCCTCCACCTAGTGGTGAAAGGGCGGTGGTACATTGGAAGAAGAAGGTTAATCGAGACTCAAATCTACATAGTGGGAATTGCCAAGAAAGAATTCAGAAAAACAATCGGTGACCTGAAGTTGGAAATGAGAAAGAGGTGGAAAAGTCGACAAAATCTGTAGTGTAGGGCAGAGAGAATTATAAATACAATACGTAAGGCATGAGGCTGGTTAGAGGATTTACTGCAGGTCTTTTTTTGTTTTAAACTTTACAGTCATAATCAATGGGTGTATGATGCCAGCTACTGGTGAGAGCAGGGTGGTACACTGGAAAAAGAAAGTTCATTGAGACTGGAATCTACAGAGGGTGAGGAGCCAAGGAAAAGTCCAGAAAAACAATCATTGAGCTAAAGTTGGAAAGGTGTTGCAGCTAGGGAGAAGGTATGCAGTTTAAAACATTCTTATTTCAAAAACTGCAAAGGTATAGATATGGGGTATTTGGTGGGAAAAAATGAGAAAGAGGTGGAAAAGTCCACAGAATCTGTAGTGTAGGGCAGAGAGAATTAAAACACAATACATAGGCACAAGGCTGTTTAGAGGATTTACTGCAGGTCTTTTTTTTTAAACTTTACAGTCACAATCAGTGGGTACATCCTGCCACCTAGTGGTGAGAGGATAGTGGTAGAAGAAGAAGAAGAAGGTTTGTCAAGACTCGAGTCTACAGAGCTGGAAAAGCCAAGAAAAAGTCCAGAAAAACAATCAGTGACCTGAGGTTGGAAAGGTGCTGCAGCCACAGAGAAGGTATGCAGTTTAGAACTTTCTTATTTCAAAAATTGCCAAAGTATACATATGGGAATATTCAAGGGAAAAATGGGAAAGAGGTGGAAAAGTCCATAGAATCTGCAGTATAGGGCAAAGAGAATTATAAACACAATATGTAAGGCATAAGTCTGGTTAGAAGATTTACTGCAGGTCTTTTTTATTTTAAACTTTACAGTCACAATGCATGGATTACGACTCCACCTAGTGTCAAAAGGAGGGTTGTACACTGGAAGAAGAAGGTTCATTGAGACTTGAATCTACAGAGTGGGTAAAGTCAAGAAATAGTTTAGAAAAACAATCAGTGACCTGAAGTTGGAAAGGTGCTACAGCCAGGGAGAAGGTAAGCAGTTTAGAACTTTTTTATTTAAAAATTGCAAAGGTATACATATGGCATTATTGGAGGGAAAAAAATGGGAAAGAGGTGGAAAAGTCCACAGAATCTGTACTGTAGGGCAGAGAAAATTATAAATACAATATGTAAGGCATGAAGCGGGTTAGAGGATTTACTGCAGGTCTTTTTTGTTTTAAACTTAACAGTCAAAATTAGTGGGTGTATGCTGCCACGTACTGGCAAGAGGAAAGTGGTACACTGCAAGAAGAAGGTTCACAGAGACTCAAATCTACAGAGTGGGAATCGCCAAGAAAAAGTACAGAAAAAAAAATCAGGGACCTGAAGTTGGAAAGGTGCTACAGCCAGGGAGAAGTTATGCAGTTTAAAACTTTCTTATTTCAAAAATTGCAAAGGTATACATATGGGATTATTGGACAGAAAATTTGAGAAAGAGGTGAAAAAGTCTTAAGAAACTGTAGTGTAGGGCAGAGGGAAGTATAAATACAATATGCAAGGCATGAGGCTGGTTAGAGGATTTACTGCATGTCTTTTTTCTTTCAAGTTTTACAGTGAAAATCAATGGGTGTATGCTTCCACATAGTGGTGAAAAAAGGGTGGTACACTGGAAGAAGAAGGTTCATCGAGACTTGAATCTACAGAGTGGGATGAGCCAAGAAAAAGTCCAGAAAAACAATCAGTGACCTCAATCTGGAATGGTGCTACAGCCAGGGAGAAGGTATGCAGTTTAGAACTTTCTTATTTCAAAAACTGGAAAGGTATACAATTGGGATTATTGGAGGGAAAAAAAATGAGAAAAAGGTAGAAAAGTCCAAAGAATCTGTAGTGTAGGGCAGAGAGAATTATAAATACAATACAGAAGGCATGAAGCTGGTTAGAGCATTAGTGCAGGTCTTTTTTATTTTAAACTTTACAGTCATAAACAGTTGGTGTATGCTGCCAACTAGTGGTGAGAGGAGGGTGGTACACTGGAAGAATAAGTATCTGTGAGCGGAAGAGCCAAGAAAAAGTTCAGAAAAACAATCAGTGACCTTACGTTGGAAAGGTGCTTCAGCTGGGGAAAAGATATGCAGTTTAGAACCTTTTTATTTTAAAAAATTGCAAAGCTATAGATATGGGATTATTGGAGGGACAAAATGAGAAGGAGGTGGAAAAGTCCACAGAATCTGTAGTGTAGGGGAGAATTATAAATACAATAAATAAGGCATGATGCGGGTTAGCGGATTTACTGTAGGTCTTGTTTTAGACTTAGCAGTCACAATCAATGGGTGTATGCTGACACCAAGTGGCGAGAGGAGGGTGGTACACTGGAAGAAGAACATTTGTCAAAACTTGAATCTACAGAGTGGGAAGAGCCAAGAGAAAGTCAAGAAAAATAATCAGTGACCTGAAGTTGGAATGGTGCTACAGCTAGGGAAAAGATATGCAGTTTAGAACTTTCTTATTTTAAAAAATGAAAAGCTATAGATATGGGATTAGTGGAGGACAAATGATAAAGAGGTGGAAAAGTCTGCAGAATCTGTAGTGTAGGGCACAGAGAATTATAAAAACAATACTTAAGGCATGACCCTGGTTAGAGGATTTTGTACAGGTCTTTTTTTGTTTTAACCTTTACAGTCACAATCAGTTGGTTCATGCTGCCACCTAGTGGTGAGAGGAGAGTGGTACATGGAAAGAAGAAGGTTCATCAAGAATCAAATCTACAGAGCTGGGAGAGCCAATAAAAAGTCCAGAAAAACAATCATTGATCTTAAGTTGGAATGGTTCTACAGCCAGGGAGAGGGTATGCCCTTTAGAACTTTCTTATTTTAAAAATTGCCATGAGTAAGAAATGGAAAAGCCACAGAATCTGTAGTGTAGAGCAAAGAGAATTATAAATGCAATAAGTAAGGCATCAGGCTGGTTTGAGGATTTACTGCAGGTCTTTTTTGTTTTTAACTTTACAGTCACAATTAATGAATGTATGCTTCCACCTAGTGACAAGAGGAGGGTGGTACACTGGAAGAAGAAGGCTGTTGAGTCGTGAATCTACAGAGTGGGAACAGCAAAGAAAAAGTCCAAAAAAAAAAACAATCATTGACCTGAAGTTGGAAAGGTGACACAACCAGGGAGAAGGTATGCAGTTTAGATCATTATTATTTCAAAAATTGCAAAGGTAAACATATGGGATTATTGGAGGGAAAAAATGAGAAAGAGGTGGAAAAGTCCACAGAATCTGTAGAGAGCAGAGAGAATTATATATACAATATGTAAGGCATGTGGCTGGTTAGAGAATTTAGAGCAGGTCTTTTTGTTTTAAATTTTCCAGTCACAATCAATGGATGTATGCTGCCTCCTAGTGGTGAAAGGAGGTTGGTACACTGGAAGAAGAAGGCTCATCGAGACTTGAATCTACAGAGCAGGAAGAGCCAAGAAAAAGCCCAGGAAAGCAATCAGTGACCTGAAGTTGGAAAGGTGCTACAGCCAGGGAGAAGGTATTCAGTTTAAAACTTTCTTATTTAAAAAAATGCAAAGGTATACATATGGGATTATTGGAGGGAAAAATTGAGAAAGAGGTGGAAAAGTTGACAGAATCTGTAGTGTAGGCAGAGAGAACTATAAATAAGTATGTAAGGCATGAGGCTGGTTAGAAGATTTACTGCAGGTCTTTTTTGTTTCAAACTTTACAGTCACAATCAATGGGTGTATGCCTCCACCTAGTGTCGACAGGAGGGTGGTATACTGGAAGACTTGAATCTACAGAAAAAGTCCAGAAAAACAATCAGTGAACTGAAGTTGGAAAGGTGTTACAGCTAGGGAAAAGATATGCAGTTTAGAACTTACTTATTTTAAAAATTGCAAAGCTATAGATATGGGATTATTGGAGGGAAAAATGAGAAAGAGGTGGAATAGTCCACAGAATCTGTAGTGTAGGGCAGAGATAATTATAAATGCAATATGTAAAGCATTTCACTGGTTAGAGAATTTAATGCAGGTCTTTTTTGATTTAAACTGTGCAGTCACAATCAGTGAGTACATGCTACCACCAAGTAGTGAGAGGAGTGTGGTACACTGGAAGAAGAAGGTTTGTCAAGACTCAAATTTACAGAGCTGGAAGAGCCAAGAAAAATTCCAGAAAAACAATCAGTGACCTGAAGTTGGAAAGGTGCTTCAGCAAGGGAGAAGGTATGCAGTTTAGAACTTTAGTAATATAGTACACAAGTAGAACCAGAACGGAAAGGCAGCTAGAATCACATAGTTCATTAAACAGCCATCAGCGTTGTAGTTAAAAATCCTTCTTTATTCCACAAATAAAAAGGCAGAGAAAAATGCACCATACGCTTCATCAGATTTCATTATTCACAGAAGCAACTCAGTTTAAATAGTAACAGCTTACATCCAATTAAGGTAATTGCCTTACCAATTAATAGCAGCTCAAGTTTAGAAAGTTTAGAACTTTCTTATTTCAAAATTTGCAAAGGTATACATATGGTATTGTTATAGGGAAAAAATGAAAAAGAGGTGGAAGAGTGTACAGAATCTAAAGTGTAGGGGGTAGAGAATTATAAATACAATATGTAAGGCATGAAGCTGGATGGAGGATTTACTGCAGGCCTTTTTTGTTTTAAACTTTACAGTCACAATCAATGGGTGTATTCCTCCACCTAGTGGCAAAAGGAGAGTGGTACACTGGAAGAAGAAGGTTCATTGAGACTCAAATCGACAGAGTGGGAAAAGCCAAGAAAAAGTCCAAAAAACAATCAATGACTTGAAGTTGGAAAGGTGGTATATCCAGAGAAAAGGTATGCAGTTTAGAACTTTCTTTTTTAAAATTTGCAAAGGTATACATATGGGATTATTGGAGGGAAAAATGAGAAAGAGGTGTAAAAGTCCATAGAATATGTAGTGTAGGGTAGAGAGACTTATAAATACAATATGTAAGGCATGAGGCATTAGAGGATTTACTGCAGGGTTTTTTGTTTTAAACTTTACAGTCACAATGAATGTGTATCTGCAGCCATCTAGTGGTGAGAGCAGGGTGGTACACTGGAAGAAGAACGTTCGTTGAGACTCGAAACTACAGACTGGGAAGAACCAAGAAAAATTCCAGAAAAACAATCGGTGAGCTGAATTTGGAAAGGTGCTAAAGCTAGGGAGAAGTTATGTAGTTTAAAACTTTCTTATTTCAAAAATTGCAAAGGTATACATATGGGATTATTGGGGGGGGATCAGAAGGAGGTGGAAAAGTCTACAGAATCTGTAGTGTAGGGTGCAGAGAATTATAAATACAATACGTTAGGCATGAGTTAGACGACTTAGTACAGGTCTTTTTTATTTTAAATTTTACAGACAAAAGAAGTGGGTGCATGCTGCCACCTAGTGGTGAGAGGAGGGTGGTACACTGGAAGAAGAAGGTTGTTGAGTATTGAGTCTACAGAGTGGGAAGAGACAAGCAAAAGTCCAGAAAAACAATCAGTGACCTGAAGTTGGAAAGGTGTTACAGCCAGGGAGAATGTATTCAGTTAGAACTTTCTTATTTAAAAAATTGCAAAGGTATGCATATGGCATTATTGGAGGGTAAAACAGTGAAAGAGGTGGAAATGTCCACAGAATCTGTAGTGTAGGGCAGAGAGAGTTATAAATACAATACATAAGGCATGATGCTGGTTAGGGGATTTAATGCAGGTCTTTTCTGTATTAAACTTAACAGTCACACTCAATGGGTGTATGCTGCCACTTAGTGGTGAGAGGAGGGTTGCACACTGGAAGAAGAAGGTACGTTGAGACTCGAATCTACAAGATGAGAAGAGCCAAGAAAAAGTACTGAAAGATAATCAGTGAGCTGAAGTTGTAAAGGTGGTACAGCCAGGGAGAAGTTATGCAGTTTAAAATGTTCTTATTTCAAAAATTGCAAAGGTATACATATGGGATTATTTAAGGGAAAAAATGAATAAGAGGTAGAAAAGACAGAATCTGCAGTGTAGGGCAGAGAGAATTATAAACACAATATGTAAGGCATGAGGCTAGTTAGATGATTTACTGCAGGGCTTTTTTGTTTTCAACTTTACACTGGAAGAAGTAGGTTCATCGGGACTTGAATCTACAGAGATGGAAGAGCCAAGAAAAAGTCCAGAAAAAACAATCAGTGAACTGAAGTTGGATAGGTGCTACAGCCAGGGAGAAGGTCTGTAGTTTAGAACATTCTTATTTCAAAAATTGCAATGGTATATATATGTTATTATTGAGGGAAAAATGAGAATGAGGTGGAAAAGTCCACAGAATCTGTAGTGCAGGGCAGAGAGAGAATTATAAATACAATACGGAAGTTATGATCCAGGTTACAGGATTTACTGCAGGTCTTTTTTGTTTTAAACTTTATATTCACAATCAGTGGGTGTATGCTGCCACCTCATGGTGAGAGGAGGGTGGTACACTGGAAGAAGAAGGTTTGTCAAGATTCAAATCTGCAGAGCTGGAAGTGTCAAGAAAAAATCCAGAAAAACAATTGGTGACCTGAAGTTGGAAAGGTGCTTCAGCCAGGGGGAAGGTTTGCAGTTTAGAACTTTCTTATTTCAAAAATTGCAAAGGTATACATATGGGATTGCTGGAGGGAAAAATGAGAAAGAGGTAGAAAACTATAAAGAATCTGTAGTGTAGGGGAGAGAGAATTATAAATACAATACGTATGGCATGGAGGCTGGTTAGAGGATTTACTGGAGGTCTTTTTTGTTTTGAACTTTAAAGTCACAATCAGTGGGTGCATGCTGCCACTTAGTGGTGAGAAGAGCGTTGTACACTTTAAGAAGAATGTTTGTCGAAACTCAAATCTACAGAGTGGGAAGAGCCAAGAAAAGTCTGGAAAAACAATCAGTGACCTGAAGTTGGAAAGGTGCTACAGCCAGTGAGAAGGTATGTAGTTTGGAACTTTCTTATTTCAAAAATTGCAAATATATATATATATATATATATATATATATATATATATAGATATATATATATATATATATATATAGATATATAGATAGTATACATATGGGTTTATTCAAAGGAAAAAAGGAGAAAGAGGTGGAAAAGATTACAGAATCTGTAGTGTAGGGCAAAGAGAATTATAAATACAATACTTAAGACTTGAGACTGGTTAGAGGATTTACTGCAGGTCTTTTTTGTTTTAAACTGTATGCTGCCACCTAGTGGAGAGAGGAGGGTGGTACACTGGAAGAAGAAGGTTTAGTGAGACTCGAATCTACAGAGTGGAAGAGCCAAGAAAAAGTCCAGAAAAACAACCAGTCACCTGAAGTTGGAAAGGTGCAACATCCAGGGAGAAGGTATGCACTTTAGAACTTTCTTATTTTAAAAATTGCCAAAGAATACATATGGGATTATTGGAGGGAAAAAATGAGTAAGAAATGGAAAAGCCACAGAATCTGTAGTGTAGGGCAAAGAGAATTATAAATATAATATGTAAGGCATGAGGCTGGTTAAAGGATTTGCTGCAGGTCTTTTTTGTTTTAAACTTTACAGTCACAATCAGTGGGTGTATGCTCCAACCTAGTGGCGAGAGGAGGGTGGTATAATGGAAGAAGAAGGTTCTCGATTCTTGAATCTCCAGAGTGGGAAGAGCCAAGAAAAAGTCCAGAAAAACAATCAGTGACCTGAATTGGGAAAGGTGGTACAGCCAGGGAGAAGTTATGCAGTTTAAAATGTTCTTATTTCAAAAATTGCAAAGGTATATATATATATATATATATATATATATATATATATATATATATATAGATAGATATGGGATTATTGGAGGGAAAAATGAGAATGAGGTGGAAAAGTCCACAGAATATGTAGTGCAGGGCAGAGAGAGAGAATTATAAATACAATACAGAAGTTATGATCCTGGTTACATGATTTACTGCAGGTCTTTTTTGTTTTAAACTTTACATTCACAATCAAGGAGAGAATGCTGCCACCTAGTGGCGAGAGGAGGGTGGTACACTGGAAGAAAAAGGTTTGTCAAGATTCAAATCTGCAGCTCTGGAAGAGCCAAGAAAAAGTCCAGAAAAACAACTGGTGGTCTGAAGTTGGATAGGTGCTACAGCTAGGGAAGAGATATGCTCTTTAAAACTTTCATATTTTAAAAAATTGCAAACTATAAATATGGGATTATT